>NC_044191.1:1572240-1687240 GCF_900880675.1 Sparus aurata | reverse complement strand
TTGAGGTGTTGCACTCACATAAATACTTCTGTCACACATAAACATCCTTCAAATCCTGTCTACTGTCACACCTTTGCACACCTGGCCAATTACCTCCGTGTGTGTGACTGTATTGTCCATTAATGGAGAGTTAGAAAATAAGAATTTTCATGGCTCGACACACACTCATGTTTGTGTACTCTTAGAATTTAACCACATGACCACACTGTGGGCCTTTTCCATACATAGTGTGTGCGGGCTTTGCCTGAGTCATTTTGAATCTGCACATGAACCCAACGCGGCATCTCCATTACAACAGGGCTAACCTCTTAAAGGTCCATCAATGCAGGAAAAAGGAGTGCTGAGTTGGCTGTAGCTCCCCCCAAAACAGGGTGATAACATATGCCAAATTTAAAAGATGACCAAATGAATAATTGTTCAGAAAACGTGCTTCATAAAGTTTCTGCTAACTCAACAACTAATAAAATTGAGCAATTTTATAAGGGAGTCTGGGGAATTTCTCCCCCTCTTTATCTCCTTGCTGTTGTTGACTGTAGTTGATGTGGCTGCTATGACCTATAATGTGTTGTTGGTGTTCAAGTTTGCCATCTGCTGTAATGCAAAAACGTTCTCTTTTTTTTCTGAATTATTGCTAACAATTAGATATGTGTTCTCCTGGCCACATTACTACCAAAAAACATAATTGTTGCACACTATTTACACTTTCATTTACATTTACATTCAAGGCAGGGGAGGGAGTCATGGTATGCTGGGTCAAGATGAAGTCTGAACAAATTAGTCTTGAGTCTTTTGCGTAAGATGGGGAGTGATTCACTATCCTGACATTGGTCTTGACATTTACTATAAAGTCATTATATAGACTGACCTGTCAGCACCGGACTGTGTCTGACTACCCACGTCCCTGTGAAGGTGTGGCTTGATGATGTACTTGTCTTGAGTAGTGTTCAAAGGAGTGGCTGTAAACTCTCTTCGTCCCAGCAGTAATATTGAAGAATTGCCGCTAACAAAGCTCTGAGATTTCGGTGACAAACATGTTTAATTTCCTATACATTATTCACAATAACATTCCCATGTTATCGAGTTATTTTCAAGGTTTAATTATGAAGCCGCAAAAGTAGATGTAAGTAGATGCTGGATTTTCACCAGCAGTAACTTAACACAACTTCTGAAACAGCTGAAGTATCACGTAAAGTAAAATAAAAAATAAAGCAGATATGTAAATAAAAGTATAGAAACAAGGACTCAGTACATAAAAACATATATTCAGTTAGAAACTACAAAAGTTCTGACAGCTGATCCAACAGAAACTTTTAAAAATGTCTTTCTCTCATTCACATCACCACAGCCTGTGGCTCGGCAAAACACGGAAAATCCCCAATACATGTTTCATTATTTTATGGTCTGTGCTGTTTTTTTGTTTTTTTTTTAGCTAGAACTTAAACTTGCTGTTCATTGTGCCACTATAAGCTGGACCTTCCATCTAAAGATTAAAATTCATGAAAAATTAAAGGTAACCCAACTCTCTCCATATATGTATATATATCTCCATACCACAGACGTTGTAAGTGTTTTAAGCTCTAACCACAATCTAAATGTGTGCTCATGTTTGTGACTGTGTTTCAGACTCTAAAAAAACATCTGTAAAACTCTCTCAGCATAAGGCAGTATTCTAAGGCTGAACAACAATGTGTGACCGCCGGTCCTGTCGGCTATTTATACGCTGACACACCTGCACTTTCGTCTCTCCTTTTGACTTATGCATGCCCCCGCTGACTGATAAAAACACGGGGGCCATGCGGAATGAGGTGTGCCTCTGCTGATGAGGGAGAGATTGAAGGACCCACATGCATTTCCTGTATCTCTCTCCGGGCTTCTGAGGAGATCTGCTGCTTACTCAGGAGTGAAAGCCTCAAATTAATGTGTTTGTGCTGACAAAGGACAAATGGGATTTTTCACAAACGGTGCAGGATTGTGTTGGCTTGCTCAAAGTGTCAGGGAAAAAATGTCTCCTGGTCGACACCTCTAATGAAACATGCGCATGAAATTAAGGCCTGCATATTGCTGCATATGTTTAGGTTGTACATGTATAAAGAGGTGGGCAGAGGAAGAGTGAAAAGAGAGATATGGCAAGAAACAAGAAGAGAGAGAACAGAGAGAGAGACGCAGCTTCTCTCCCGTATATAGATATGTCTTTTGTACCCTTGAAGTAGGAGTAAATTGAATATTCATGAGTGAGCGTGAATAAGTGCTCTGTCAGCCAGTAGTGTCACTGATAGATGAGGGGTGGACCTACATGGAGCTCCAGTGGCCGGCGACTGTCCTCCATAGAGAGCCGTACAGGCGGGGGGCATCATGTACAGAGAAGGCTTGCCCTGGAGACAGACAGGATAGAGGAGTTAACTTCAAGCCATGCATATATTGAACTCTGCCGTTCCAAGGCCATGCCACAGGAAGGTAAGGCCGATGTTGACTTGACATTTTCAAGCTTAACTGACTGACTGAGCTGGGGATAAAAGAGGTGAAAATGTTGCTGGAAGAAGGAGAGATTCTTTTCTTTCACACATGGCTGGACTGAAGTCTGGGGGTCTCTCCTCGGATTCCTGTTTTCCAGCCAGTGAGTCCATGGTCCAGACACCTCCTCTAATTTCCTCTGACACGTTCTCACAGTTGCTTCTCAATCCCCAGCGTCTACGTCCTCCTCCTCCTCCTCCACTTCCCCCTACGCATGAAAAGGAGGCCGACACATGCACAGAGAAACAGATAATTTCACCACTGATATTTTGATATGATAATTTTATTCATGATGCCACTC
Source organism: Sparus aurata (assembly GCF_900880675.1). Classification (NCBI taxonomy): domain Eukaryota; kingdom Metazoa; phylum Chordata; class Actinopteri; order Spariformes; family Sparidae; genus Sparus; species Sparus aurata. Next base: position 1,684,428 of record NC_044191.1, on the reverse strand, counting down.
CTCGGCCGCTGTACAGCTCGTCTGTACAAGTGTAAATGAGGAGTGTTCCAAATGTAAAATGTTCTGCTGAGGGGGATCAACCAGGCTCTGTGGCCAAAACAAGGCAATATACAAAGTGAGTTGTGTTCCAGTGCACAGACTGGCCTGGCCCACACCGACTCCAGTCAGCATGCCTGGCTCCACAAACATACACCAGATGGCCTCATCCTCAGGCAGAGAGAGACAGAGAGTGAACGAGAAACACAAAGAGAGAATGAGAGAGAGAGAAAGCACTGATCCTTGACGTGTCCCAGAGGTGCCGGGCTCAGTCAAAGTTATATCCAACACTGGGCTTGGATGCTACTGGAGCTCATCTAATGTAAAGACTAACTAACTGGAAAAGCCTAAATCCCACAAAATTGACATAGTAGGTGGCCTGATTTCATTTTCCCCCTCTTCCTTCCATCTCATTACATATGAGGACTCCCTGTCTGAAATCAACCAAATAAAACTAACCCCTAAAGTGACTTTGGATAGATTTCACCACAGAGATTTACTGGATTATGCAACAGTACTCTTCTGAGAATGTAGATGGGTTGAAAAAGCTATATCTGAAATGTAAAAGGGAAACTCCAAAGATTCATTGCACTTTCATATTGTGGGAAACTTTTGAGAGTGAGAGTCTCTCATCAGTGTTTGGGATAACTTGTTCCAAAGTTATCCGTTAGTGTACTCAGACTTCTTTTTGTTGTAAAGACTAATGGATTGTTTGGTTCTACAATTCAACTAATTAGTTTGTTTCTCATAAAAATAATTTGTTAAAAGGAAACAAAAATGCTGTGCATGCATAGCTAGCTAATTCAATGTAGTGAGATGGCAGAGAGGACAGCATTACCTTTGTGGAAATAGGAAAGGAACTACATCACAGTGAAATGCAAGTTTTGTAAATGAGTATATCCTTTTGGAAAAAAGGAAAGCCCATCCACTTTTGTGCACTCTTCATCGAATTTGTGCTTTTATCATTTCTGTGAAAGCACTCGTAGTTTACGTGGCTCATAAGTTGTATTTTTAAACATCATATACACGACTACATGAACCTGTGTTGTATTGTTTTCATCTAAACAGCCGTGCCTAATATTGTATGCCTCTGACCAGTTTGCTGTCATATTGTTAGCAAAATGAAGATCCGTAAATGTTATATTGTATCCGTCATTCCCTTTATTAGGCTGATTTACTGATTGTGGGTTATAAAGAAGGCTACCAAATGATGGTAGAGTCAATACATTCAAAAGTCCATGTACAGTTGGCTACACTCTGTCTGGAAATATAATCGACATCCACAATGAGTCACAGGGTTTTGCCATAATTTTTGGTAACTCTAAAACACTGTAATACATTACTTTTTAATGGCAGTAATCTTGTAACGTATTGAGTTACTTTAAAAGTAACGTTACAAAACACTGCTCATCAGAACTCCCCTGCCTGGTAAACAACCAACTCTTTCAAGCTCCACTTATATTAGACTGTTCCTTCTGAAACACAGAAGTCATTAAACAACTGATTTCATTAGTTAAGTTGTACTGCATGTGATGAGGACCACTTACTTGTATATGGTAGATGTGTTTGTAAACCAAACAAACACTTACACTATCACCAATTGTGACATGGAATTACGAGTGATTGGTTTCTGTTATGTAAGGTAAGAAAGTCACGTATATAAACAACGTCACTTCCGCAACATTAATTACTTCACTTATACAACTCCCATTACATAAGGTACAATAATGAACATAGTTATTTTAACTCACAATATGATCTTTTCCTAAATCTAACCAAGTATTTTAAGAGCATAAACCAAACTGTGACCATTTGAAAATGTTAATAACGTTCCAAAACTCAGAATATGTCGGTAAATGTGAACTTTCAGTCAGCAAACCTTATTTTGAAAGTCAAAACCTCTGCTGGCCTCCTGGCAGCCAAGCTGAGAGACACTCTTGCAGTGAATGGCCATGGGGATGAGCGACCCCGAGGTGATTGTGTTTATCCAAAAAACAACAGCTCAGACATTACCAGAGCTACTGTGTGAGTTCATAGTTTGAGTCAAGTGTAGAGATTGCATTGAAAGAAGATAGTGTGGGGCTGGTCTTGTGAGAACTCTGGACAGCATATCACCTACTGATTATTTACTGGGTTTTATTAAGTGCTGCATTAATGTCTAAGCATCACTAATGGTGTAGCTGGTGACAGTGGAAATAGTTTCAACTACTTTATTTACTGCAGGAAAGCTTAGTACATAACAATATAGAATCATTTACAACTGTACATTGCACGAGTATCTTAAAATTAGGGGTGGGTGGATCGATCCAAATATCAATAGTATCGATACCAAGGTGAGTATTGGTATCGGATCGATACAAGCGTGATGAGATCGATATTTTTGTTGTAGTTTCTCTTCTATAAATTCAGCAAAGCACTCGTATTTCTTTACAGAGTTTGTGTGAGCGCAGCGTCTCTCTCAGCGCTCCTCTTCACTTCTCTCACTCAGGTTCACTGTAACTGTAACTCAAAAATATATACTTATATTGATATAGAGCCTACCTCAAACCTGAAGTTTGAATATGGCAGAATATAATAACCCTTTTGTGCATCTGTTGAAGGAACATCAGTATTTCTATTTAGGCTATATGCAGATAGGTTTTAGATATAATTCACTTAAATATAATTTTCTTATTTGGCTAAAATCTTTGTCTTGTGTTTTATCGTTATCATAATCATGGTCAACTAATTAAAGGCAAAAGTACTAAATCACTCAATGATCAGGAATTTTGAAGTAAAAAGTATCAGTATCAGTATCGGTATTGGTATCGGCAATACTGGCCCTGTCATTACTTGGTATCAGATCGATACCAAAATTTGCAGTATCGCCCACCCCTACTTAAAATGATATTTAATGCAGGACTTGTGTTGAAACCAACAAAAACTGGAGTTAAATTCCATGTAGGCCCATGTGAACGTATGACACCTCTCGCTTTGATTTGTCACATCAAGGTTTTGCAATTAATGTGATTACAGCATTATGTCAAAGGATCAAACATTAAGCACCTTTAAGAAACAGACACTTGCAGATTTCCTTTAAAGTGTGCAAAAGTGCCAAAAGAATGTGAGAGTTCTTGAAGATGCGAAAAGCAAGTGTCATTTTCCATCTCCAAATGGCCATCCAAAGCCATAATACAGATGGCCCAGTTGCCCCTCCTTGCCTCCTACTGCTCTGTTTTCATTCCTCTCTTTTAGTGATAATGTATTGTCTACAGGGTGTGTAATGATCCTTGAGAGCAGCCGTATACCACTAACAGGCACTTCTGTCAAACACATCACCATCGCTGTGCTCATTGATTTGTGTTGCCTTTAAAATGGGCTGTTTCCTCCATGCCAGGCGCAGCCGTAATTGCATCTTGCTTAAATGATTCAAATAAGGCGGTCTGTTGCTCTTACCCCCATTCCCCCTCCCTGCACTGTCACTGTCACCCTCACTTATTTCATTACGGATTCAGCAGACTTGATAAAACAGCAGGGGTGCCCTATTCCACAGCGCTTAGCTAGCCCGGCCGAGACAAAGAAGTGGTCAAGCGGGGCAACAAATCACACCAAATGGAGCATTTGCTCTTTGTGCAGCCTAGTTATGGAAAACTGATAGCAGCATCCAGAATACTGAATAGGTGTAATAAATGCTGAAGAAGGGGGATTCTTCTCCTAATTGGGTGAGGGGGGGCAATGGAAGCACCGGCATTCCCCTTTTTGTATCTGAAAATGAGTTCTGTGAAATAGTCTAATAGCCTGTACACAGTTAAAAGGGGCAGTGCGATCTGCCTCCTCCTCCTTCTCCTCAAAGCCATCCCATCCTGTCTTTTGGCTGACAGATAAACATGTTCTCTGCTGGCTAATTGCACTACCTGTTTCTATCCAGTCTCAAGTGACAGGCTAGCTGTGTCTACGTGAAGCCTCAGATCTCCTGGACTGGATGCTGGAGTAAAACACTCACATATACAACAGCCAAAGTGAGGCTGAATAACTTCTGAGGGAGAAAGTGGAAGATTATGTACCTTGAAGCGCACTGTGCAACTTTCCAAATGAGCAGCGAAGTTTGCAGTTAAAAGAGACAGCTGTCGGACAGGCATTGATGGATTAAGTAACATGACAAGTGTGCCAGGAAATATGACAGCATCTGTCTCCTGATATCAACGTCAGCAGGAGGGAAAAAGCAAGACAGACAATTTAAAAGGTAACCCAAGAAATTCATATCTTAGCATAGCGAGTCTTGTCCTTTTCACAATGAAATAAAGATTTTCAAAATCAATATGCAGCCATAGACATCAATATACATGTGCTGTGGGTCCCGAAAGTATTCCATGGAAGTACCTTTGTCTGAATGGACTGCAAGTGGTCATAAAAGATGCAGGCCCTCAGCTGGACACTGACTCCCTCCAGTCAGATGAATAATAGTACAAAGGGCTGCTAAATCATTGAGACAGCTGCTCTGCTTTGTCCAGACTGCACTGGTCCAGCACAACACTGCTAACAGATCAGTTCAGAGGACATAAGAAGCATTGAGGCCTTCATCCTCCAGATGCTTTCTAAGGGAACAGTAAGAACTCAGGAGGACTTTCAGCTCAAGCATCTGTGGCACAAAAAGGCTGATTTGTTCGAAGCATCAAAACCAAAGTGAAAAAAGTGGGATGAATTTTGATAAATTTGTGATTGTTCAATTCTTAGAAAGTTAAAGGAGTGGGGTGTGATCTGTACCTTTAGATATGAGGGTGTACACTGGTGGACAAATCTGTCCTCTTTTCTTAGGGAATTGTCCGTCTGCTTCTCTCACACTGTTCAGGAAGTGACCTAAATATCGGGCAAGGTCATATCAAACCGATTACTTTTGGATGTTAGCTAAGAGTGCTGGCTGTAGCTAGGAGAAAGGCGAAGAGAAAGCATGTTGTTTAAGTAAAACCCTCAAGAACATTATGATTTATTTAAGTGAGGAGAAAATATGAATAATGTATTGGCTATACGGAGCATAAATCTCTTTTGTACTAATTGTCAGGAAGGCTTGCATCCAGTGTGTGAGGGGTGGAGGGGCTGGAGGACCCAGAGATCACAGGGACGCTGCGGCTCAAAGCCGCCGGTCCTACAGCCACAGCCATTGACTTGCAAATGAGCTCAAGAAGGCTAATTAATGGGGGGGCTAATGAAAGCAGTGGTTGGGCTTGAGTGAAGAAATAATATGGGACCCCTATTTCACTTTTCCCCTCATTTTTTGACTCTCTCTCTCTCTCTCTTTCTCACTCTCCCTCTGTCTCTCTGTCTCTCTCTCTCTCCCTTCCATTCCCTTGCTTGAACATCTTCTCTTCCCACAAGATGGCTCGTGCCATTGAAGTTGATTGCAGAACGCATCAATATGTGAACAAAGTTGTTGGTGGTGGGGTGCAGTGGTGGTGCCGATGAGGGGTGTTAGTGGAATTAGCATTCATTTGAAGAGAGCCCCCACCCCACCCCTTTTCAGCTCTGTTATTTATTCTGTAGCTTTTGGCACATTTTTCTCCACTACCAGGAGAAGCCATGAAGGGAGATGGAGCAGGGTGTTTAAGATGTGTGACGGGCTGTAATGGTAACTTTTGCACTTCCTCTTTTGTGTTTACACTGGAGAGATCCAGGACACAGAGAAGTCACCCTCTCCTCCTTGTTGCAGTGGTTGGAAGGTGAAGGCGCATGCTTGGTTCTGACACTGTTAAATCATATTAAAAGAGTGAAAGATATTCAAGAAGTAATCAGCATTACATCATCAGTGAATTCTCTGTTACTTGCCTGGCCAGCCTGCACATGTGCAAATCTCAACAGTGATGAGAAAGAAGCAAGATGTCTCACTCCTTAGCTACATCTGTTATCAGCTCCCCCCAGAAGATTGTGTCTCATTTAAAATCTGGTTCAGACTTTATAAAACATGTTTAATGTCCTCTGCATGCAGTCTGATGAGTTATATGATCTGCTGCTTTCATGATGACTGTGACAAACAAGTTAATAAAAGTAGAATAGCTGCAATGATGAAATGATGATCCCTGAGTAAATGCAGCATCTGTTCACTGGCTTTCTGTTAAAATTTTGAATAATTTGACATTTTTAAAGCTGACATTTCAGGCCCTGCAAAGTCAGGCTAGCAGCTAGGTTTATGATTCCCTGAGTAGTTATGATGAGACTCTGGTCCAATATGGCTTCTGGATGCAGAGCCTCAAAAGTCTGCAAGGCCCAAATGTACATTTGGAGCTCAAATTTTACAGGTGATAGTATACTCTAACTAGCCGTGAGGCTCTAGGTTGAAACTCGCTCGCTCACACCTTCCTTTCTGAAAAATTGGAGAAGGTCCAGAAGCTAGGGGTGCCCTCAGAGACGAGAAATTAATTTTCTAAATATAGACTCGTCCAAGATACAGATTAGGATCATACAAAAACATCATGGAGCACTGTGAAAAATATTCACAGAATATATTAACTCGGTAGTGAGCAGACTTCTCCAACTCACAGAGTTGATGTCTTACATCACCAAGTTGTCTCACTGCAACAGACAAGGATTATATCTAAATAAATCTTGCTAAGAGGAATGTTACCACCAAATCTCCGAGAAGCACAAACTGAGGCTATGGTGTGCTAATATTTATTTTAGCTGTACGTGGCAGCATTTATTTTCTAATGACTAAACTAATGTTCTACTGATTAACTTAGTACATTGTCTGGTTTTGTACCATTAGCAGTGGGGGAAAATATGAATTATGATTATGAATGTTGCTCTTAGCTGTCCAGCAGAAAGCTGGACCTGTCAGCGTCAGTCTGCAAACATTTCTCTGGCATCAGAGATTCCCATCTAGAAAACTGTTTATTTTTAAGTAATGCCGTCGCTTGTCCCAATCTCGTTTAGCGGAGTTTCACTTTCTTCGACAACAATTCAAAGCTTCTCTAATATATTCTCATATATCATATTCCATTTCTGCCAAGTCTGTTCTTCTAGATGCCTACATATAACAAACTGTACTTTTAAAGAAATAACTATAAACTATAACAGGGTAATAGTCCTTCATTTTAACTGTAATAGTTCCTCATACACTGACAAAGAAATACCATAGCGTATCTTGTGAGCATGGTGAGTCATTGCTGATCTCTTTAAAGAGTAAGAAATAATATAAGATTAGAGATCCAAGTTTAACATCATCGTCCAACTTTTGACAATGGAAACACAAAATAAACCATTCCAAAGATTAACGAATTGAACTGAACTAAAACAGACTGCTCGGTGAAAACCAGACTATAGTGTTGTCACGGTACTGGTACTTGCTTCATTATTGTACCTTAAAAAATATTGATATTCGATACCATATTTGCTACCCTAGGTCAAATGGACACAATGTTGAGGGTGTAACATTTTAGACTTTGATTAAAGTTAAATAAAACAAGGCTTGTGTACTATGTGTGAAGCACACAGCATCTATCTTAGTTTATTTCTTACCATAGGTGACATCTTTGGGGGGGCATTTCATTTTATCCCCCCAAAGTTAAAGATGGGGGGTCGACAACACTTGGAGCACTAATTAAAGCTCATTTAATGCAGACCTCCCTTCTGCTATGGCTATTACCACCTCTATTATTACTTTGACCACTATCACCACTTTACCACTAACTTCCTATAGTTCATTAAAATTCATCAAATCCTTTATTACTACTATCTCTGCTAGTACACTAGTAAAACTTTGTCAATCTCTATCTCTATACCTCTGCTACAATTACTAATGCCACTGCTATGTTGTCAAATACTGTACTACATTGAAGATTTCAACTTCACAGCACTACATGTGAATTTATACATTCTGTCTGAAGAACTTTTTAAGAAAATGTATAATTTTTAGATTATTCTGTAGCTTTTAGGCACATTTTCTGGTTCTCCACTCCCAGGAGGAGAGATGGAGGGAGATGGAGCAGGGTGTTTAAGCTGCATGACGGGCTGTAATGGTAGTTTTTTTCAGTTCTTCTCTCTTGTTTGCACTAAAGAGAGAGTTAGGCTGCAGCGAACAGAGAAGTCACCCCACCCTTCTACCCCCCACCTCTCCTTCTTGTGGCGGTGGGTGGAGGGTGGAGGCACGTGCTTGGATCAGATGCTTTGCCCTGTAGTTGAATCTTGTTTCTTTGAAGCAGTGTGACTCCTCTCAGCCACCCCAGCAGCCCCCGGCACTGCCACCGTCTGCAGAGTCCTGCGCATAGAGCCCTGCCGCTGTTTGAAGACAGAGTGAAAGCTTTCTCTGCTCGACCCCTGCCACTGCCACAGGCACACACACATACATAGATACATGCACATGAATACTCACAGACACTCCAACTGCCACTCATACAATCAAAATCAGTCTCTCTTGTTACCCTTTGATATGTACTCATGCTCTGACTCACACTCTGCCAGACACCAGTAACAAGCATCACTGGCTACACTGTACCACATACACATACATATACCACATCACTTCAAGTAGATTCTTTAATCAACTAATGTCAGGTCTAAATGCTAAAGTTTAATGCTGTTCACATTGCTGCTGTTGGACCTTTACAGTTGGAATTAAAAATATACAATCGGGCCTAATGGCAAAGATTTTGGTGAATGTTTAGTTATGTGAGTTGCAATGACTGAAACTTGTGAGCCTCTGATCATAGAAAGGCTAGGTTATACTGCTGAATAGCTTTAAAGCTGCTCTAATCAATGTTATCTATCTATAAATGCACGGAATCTCTGTCTGTCTGTGTGTGTGTGTGTGTGTGTGTGTGTGTGTGTATGTGTCTGTTAGTCAAATATCTCTGCGGATCAGGATCACACTGACCCGAGACTTTCAACATGGCTGCTGCGTGGTTCAGTGGTGTGCATCTAAGCATTTGTTTGGACTGCAATGATACCATGAATAAATTATTTCATAAATGCTTTACAAATTCCGCCGAGCATAGTCCACCAGAGCCACCACAGTCACGTGTGCACCGGAGCCAATCACTGCACACCGTGGCCACGTGCGCACCAGAGCCAATCACTGCAGAGCTCAAGCCCACGACGTACCTGAAGAAACAAGCGGATTTATACCTGCAGTGGCGCGAGCTGGACCGGGATTTTGCCGGCGGTTCGGTCCGTTCTGTTCTGTTCTGTGCATCTAAACTGACTGTTGTGGATTAATGAGATTAAACGAGTCCGGACGAGTCTGTTCGGGTCTGAGGAGATCCGGAGACGCGCGGACAACAAAGTGGAATCGGAATCTGTGGATGTTCGTGTGTAGCTAGCCGCTAGCCGCCACGGACCGGACGCATCGGCACGTCCAAAACCGGACCTAGGGTAAATAATGTCCGCCACGCTTTTTAGCGAACATTGCCATCACGTTTGCTTTGCGTTTGGTGCAGAAAGAAACGGTAAAAACAGGCTTTTGTCACGAAAGTGTCCAAGCAGCAAGTTTGGTTGTTGAGGAACAGGAAGTTGTGGGAGGGACCTAGGCGGATGATTGACATGCAACGACGGTCGGTGTGTAGACAGCGATATTGAGAGTTGAGAGATTTGTGACATTTAGCGTGTTTGGAGTGTGTAGTTAGTGTATTATGTAGTGTTTGGTGTAGTGTGTAGTGGAGTCGGTTTTTTGTTTAATGAGTCAGGATGAGGAGAAGCTGAATGTGGAGCAGGCAGTGCAGCTCTTCATTCAGCTGGACGGAACTCAGGCAGACCTGAGCATTGCCTGCATTTAAATGTAAATAGTTACATATAACTTTGTACATTTTTTAAATGTATGCACAAATTTAGCAAACAACAATTTATATTTGCATTATAAGTAAAAAAAAAAAATGGTTTGTTAAACATATTTGTGGTTTTCACAGTAAAAAAATCTAACTTTTGCTACTCGGATTTTATGTTTTCTTTGTGATTTTAGGTCCATTGTGTTAATTCAGTATGTCAAAATGAAAAAAGAACTGTACAGTCACACATGTAAGGTTGTGCTGAAAATAATGACACCAAGTAAATAGCTTTTAAGGTGAAATATAATGGCAAAATCAAAAATAGTCAAAAACAGCCAATTATACCCTGGAATATCGGATGTCACAACAAAAGTAAATATCCCTGACGTCCCACCTTCAAACACAGCCTCATTTGGCCATCCATGAAAAAGCTGCTTAACCTCCCACTTTTTTATAGGAATACACTTTTCTTACGGGCACTGCACTAGTTATATTAACAAAGGAACAGATGACTATGCTGTGCAATGTAATGCGGGTCACTTTAAGTGACAACCTTCAGATAACTATCAACAACTCTGTAAGTCCGCAGCTAGCTAATGAATATAATGACGCTTAGGAATTATAGTCGGGCCAGCTGCCATCCCAGTGCGTCAGTTTTTGAGCTGGGAATGACCCTGAAAAATCACATTTTCTTACAAATACGACCTTTAAGCATTTATAGAGCGAGGTATATTTCTCAGTAGTTGAAGACCGAACCAGAGCTAAAAGAAACCCAATCGGCAGGATAAATTTTGTGATGTATGTTCCTGCAAAAATACAAATATGATGCAGCTTTATGTCTCTTTAGGTTAATCTCAATGCTTTTACAAAGCTGTGCTTATGGTTTGGTAAGGAAAGGGCACAAAACCAATTGGTTTTGGCTAGGGCTGTCCCCGACCAAGGATTTTCTTGGTCGACCAGTGGTCGTCATTTAGAGCGATTAGTCGACTAATCGACGCATATATATACATGTGTACATACATATATATATATATATATATATATATATATATATATATATATATATATATATATATATATGTATATATAAATATATATATATATACACACACATAAAAAAATAAAAAAATAAATATATATATATATATATATATATATATATATATACACACACATAAAAAAAAAAATATATATATATATATATAAATTTTAATTTCTGGATAATTTAGCATCCCCAGTACACACGCATAGTCTAATACTAGCGCATACAATAAAATGTATTTATCTCTGCTTTCAAACGTTCGGGCCGCCATGGGCAGGTAGCTAGGCTTACATGTTTAAGGTGGTACATCATGTTCGTCGTGGAGGAGTGATAGGCGAAGTTTTTCTTGCAAAGTTTGCATGTCACCTTCTTGGGGTCATCCTTCTTCTTTTCACAATGATCCCATATTTTAGACGTCTTTCCCGATATGGTTGGCTATTAATTGTTAACTGTCTAACCGCAATGTCGAAGGGACCTGCCTTGTTAAAAAAAAAACACTGACAGTGAGTGAGTGTCACGACTTCCTGTATCCGGCCCTTCAAATTAAAAGCCCTCCAGCCTTTTATACACAGGCCAGCCGCCAGTCACATAGATTTTGACTTAATTTTGACAAGACAATGCTCCAACTGTTTTTGGTTTTTTTTCCTGCGACCAATCGACCAATGAAATTTTGGTCGGCTGATGAGTTTTTGGTCGACCAGTGCTTGGTCGTCTATTTGGGGGCAGTCCTAGTTTTGGCTTAAAATACCTGTTATGGTTGCCACAAACATGGCTGGAGATGTCCCAACTTCCTTTCAAAAAAATTGTTTTTCTCACCACATTACCATGCCATGCTAACATGCTGAAACATTGTGGTCCCTCATCAGAAATATCCAGTGGTTTCACACTTATAAATCTGGAAATACTGTATCAAACTGTGGTCACTGTCTTATCAGCCTTCTTGTCTGTAGCTCTACCACCATCCCCTCAACCCTCAGATGTAGTTGTACATGTTCAGCGAATGTGAAAATTGGTTTGGATTTTTAAAATCCTGTAGTGTGTGTCCAGTCAGTCTGCAGAGCCATGAAGACAGAGCGCTGAAGCCACACCTCGACTGCTGCACAGAGCGGTGTTCGCTGTTTGTTCAAAATATATTGGTATAGAACATGTCACAAGTCCAAACAGCACCAGATTTTATACTGCACTTCCTTAGGTCCTCAGCAACAAAGCTACTAGATGGGAAGTAGTTCGGACAAACTGTTGTCGAGATAAGCGAAAAACAAAAATAGGGCTACAAACAGACAGACAGAGATTCTTAGCTTTTATTGTTAGATTATCCTTAAAGCTGTCCTCTATACTATGTAAGGCCTTTTTCAGTCTGGTAATATACAGTATCTCATCCTCCATCTAACTCTCGGTGTGGCCTCTCTGGTGGTTCCTCTCTTCACAGCGTCTCCTGGCCCTTAGGTTACTAGACCACTGGGTTGGGAGGGACCCCTGCCCTGCCTCCTTTCAGTTCCTCCTCCTTCTCCCCAGGTGCGTGAACCCCTACTACCCTCTGCCTCCCAACTCCTCTTGCCTCGTCTTCCCCATCAGGGAGCAGAGGCTGAGATGGATGGTGAGGCAGAGCACAGCCCCCCAGACGGGCTGATTAATGGCGCCTCCTTTCCATCTAGGCAGAGCGGAGGCCCCTAGGGGCCCTGTCTGGATAGCGCTGGGGACAGCCGCTGACTCAGACCTGACGGCCCTGGGCTCCCAGTCCACCATGATGCCAAGTACCAAACGGCCACTTCAGAATGGTCGCCATCCGTCATATGTGCAGCCGGGGATCTGCCTTAAAGAGTGGAAACACAGAGAGCAGGAACAATGAGACTCGCTCCCTTCCTCCCTCGCCTCTTCCCACAGACATTGATCTCCACTGCAACAATTTATTATATCACCTCTGCTATGGCTATTGTCTGGGGGTGTGTGATGGGAGACACCTCCCTGCTTTTGTTTAACAGTTGGTGCAATCACTATAAATATAGAAACATTATAGGCAACGGAGAGGTACCTTTTCTGTGCCATATTGACAGCATATGGATACTTTCTCCTTTACTCAGATAGACCTTTGAGACCTGTGCAGCACTGAGACAGCATGCTGGTCTGACTATATTATTTTACTATATTTGAGCGAGTATTTGGAAAAATTGTTTATTCAAACTAGAGTCAATTCATTTTCAGGCAGTATTAATTTATGCTGTTGACCTTTTAATGACCCTTTCTTTTATTAGATTAGTCAAATTCAGTTGGATCTATGCCAGGAACTGATGACTAAAATACTAAAAAGACAATCGCAGTAAGCACATCACATCTTTTTGTATATGTAATGTCATGAAAAGGTCTCATTTCTTGTTATCAATTTGTGTACATTCGATTCATAAACAATACAGGTGAACCAGTTCTTCATGGTTGAAAAATGTCACGAAATCACGATCGCTTTCAGTTTGGTTTCAAAGTCAGGCGTCAGTGCAGATTCAATACTAAGTTCACTGTTGATTCTGTTTTATTTTGTTATCTGGACTGTGCTCTGGCCCAGCTTGCAGGGCATCTGCACTGGAGAGAGTAGCCAAGGTTCTGCAGCCTACAAGTTCACCTGCCAGGCGCCTCGAGCTGTAAAGTGGTAGGACAGCAGCCAGACAGCTTGTCAGGGTGGGGGACGAGTGGGCCTTACATGGCCTGCACCAGCACCATTCTGCATTGCACCTACAAGCAAAATTAATCTAAGATGCTGGGTGGATGTTAATCAAAAATTAAAAGAATTGTCAGAGGTGGCAATGGCATTGTCACTGTCCTTCTCATGATTGTTTTACTTAAAAAATCATCTTTACCTAAAAGCAATGTCACAGCATAGTCATGTCATAGTATACATAGTCATGTATATGTATATATATATATATATATATATATATACATATATATATATATATATATACACACATATTTATAGGGCTTAATTTGATGGTGCTGTACCTTGCTGTAAAGTTACAGAATTTGTTTGTGGTGGAGCGATAATGATCAAAAAGTAATGTCCGTCACAGGTGAAAGAATCAAGATCCTTTTTGAAAAGATAGAAATATTATGTTTGTTTATTGTGTTGAGGGTGGTGACAGTTTCCTCATTGTGGTGACAGTTTCCTCATTGCCTTCAGTGGACATTTGAGCGACATGTTTCATACAACATGATTTATTATCTCTGCCAAGGAGTTCATGTTTCCATCATGTCCACTTGTTGTTTGTTGGTTGGTTGGTTGGTTGGTTGGTTGGTTTGTCAGCGGGATTACACAAAAAAAACCCTGAAGAGGTTGGGTCTCAGCCCAGAATAGACCCCATTAACTTTGGTGCCTATCTGGATAAAGAGATGGATTCAGACATCTTTTCTCACTCACTTTTCTAACTCTCTAACACTGCTAGATAATTTCCCAAATTGTTGTTATTTTCTGTTGTTTCTGTTAATTGATATTTTACATTTATTTCACCTTATTTTACCAAGAAGTCCCATTGAAATCTTTCCAAGAGCGACCTGGCCAAGTTAGCCAGCATTCAAAATCTCAACATAACTAAATGACTCAATGGATCTTGATGAAAAAAAAAACACACACACACACACACACAAATAAACAGGGCTATTTAGGTGTCTGGTATCTATATAATGTATTGAAGTAGCTGATGTAAGTATGTTTTATTTGATATTACATTAGGCTTGATTAAATTACAGGGAATTGCTGGGCTTTAGCTATCTACTGTCATTCCATTTCACATGAAGTCTTTATAAAGTATTGATTGATACACCAACTTTGTCACCTCAAATATTTGGAGATTTGCAGTGTTTCCACCCAGGTTTTTATTTTTATTTATTCATTTATTTTTTTACATGGCATTAAAAATATGCATTAAAAACGGGTATATGTAAAAGCATTGATGAGTTTTGCCATTCACATTATCCATAGTCATAAGATTCAAAAATACAGATTAATACAGCTTTAGTTCCGCGCTCACATGAATAACAATGAAGTACAGTTAAATGAGATCAAATGAAGTAGCAATAACATTACCGCATCTGGAATACAGCATTCAGACCTCTGTAGGCAGGGGGGAGGAAATGTCAAGAAGTGGAGTGGTGTGGTTACAAACCAAAGTCTACGGTCGACATCGCTGCCAACAGCCACTCACTCCCTCAGGCATCACTAAGCAAAAACAGACTATATGGATTATATAATCCCATAGAAATTCATGTTGCAGAATATTTAACACTTTAAACTGAGGGGGGGCATGATAAGAAATCAACAAAAGTCCCCAACAAACAACAGGACATTGAAAACATCAAAATCAAAACATCAGAGGAATTCTCCATGGAGCAGTCAGACAATGTTTCGTCTACAAAGTCAAATATTCTTCTCTTTAGTAGCTCTTTCTGTTTCCCGTCACCATTGTAATTTTTCGATGAACCTCAGCGGGCCATTAGTGAGCATTGACAATAGGCAAAAGACAATACGGGAAGGATCAGCGGTGCTGTTCTGTGTTATCAGTGTTTTTTTTGAAAGTGTTATTTCAATTAAAAAGTGGATAAACTGCTGATTAATTCAGCACACTTCCCAATTACAGATCAAACGGGCCTCCTGGGGACTGCAAAGCCCCAAAGATGGCAGATGCCGTGCACACATTCAGGCATATTTCATACGGCTATGAAATATTGAGCTGGTGTGTGGCGATGTGGTACCGCCGGGTGTCTGTGTTGTTGGGGTTGTATGTAAATCCGGCTGTGACACCCCTGTCTGCAGCAGGAGACTGATATCTGGGACATGTTGGGAGCTACTACAGGGAAAATGATGCAATCCGAAGCTAAGATGCTCCAGACAAGTTGTGTCTCACATTCTGCTCACTACAGCAGAGCAATGTCAGTGCAACTTTAGAGGAAAATTCACGTGTATGCATTGTATGCACTGATATGGGTAAAAGTTAAAAAATTGAGAATGTAAAGCATGAAAGTCTTCATCTAATCTCAGATGTCTGTCAAGTTGAATTTTACCAGTAAAATTGATGACTGTATTAATACTAGTGTATTGTGGTAATTTAAAACTGAAATGACATATATTTGTCTTATGGATATCGTTTAAACACATTCTGGAAACCTTCTTACCTCATACAGCAACTGACCGAGTACTGTTATGGGTGGGCATTCCCACAAACCCACGTTTTTTATATTGTTATAGCTCATTTCGCACAGTGTCTAAGGGATGAGTCTAATGATATTCTGCATTTTTCTGAATGTACCCTACTGACAAGAACTGTGTATCAAAGCCTGATATACTCTGTCTCTGTGCAATAGCGCTCCAGTTTTTTATAATCTTTTAAATACACATCAGTGAGCTACCATGCTGCACTGACATGTTCCTTTATTACCATGAAGACTCAGTTCCACACATGTCATCCTGCTGCCACTCACTAAAACACCAAATGTGGATTAATCCACAGCTGAATAGTCGCCAACAAATGCACTGCTTCCTCTTGTTTGAGTAATGTTTGATCAAAGCTGCAGTGAGCAGCAAATTACTGATTTTCTTTTTCTTTAATAAAACAAAAAGACCTGTTTTTAAAGATTGACATCTCCTGAAGGAACTAATAGGCTTGGGGTTGAGTGCCACAGACACGGTAGAACAGTCAGACTGTATTAATGTAAAGACCATATTGATTTTGATATTTTCACGCAATTTGTTATAAAAGAAAAATATAGAGTAACACCAGCCTTATCACACCCTGAGCATTAGAACATTCTCTCTCTCTCTGTCTCTCTCTCTCTCTCTCTCTCTCTATATATATATATATATATATATATATATATATATATATATATATGTATATATATATAAATACATGTTTTACATTTTGGTATATATATTTATATACATGTGTAGTTTATTTCCTCTCTCTGTGCAGTGCTTTTAAGTTTTCAGATGCGGCGCAAAGAATTGCCTGATTGTTCTGTTTTCCTAAGTTGAGAATAAGCAGGACTTTGACTTCTAGTAGTGTCAACCTATCCTGATGATAGCTTTTTACACTGCAAGATTCATAGCAAGCATTGCAAGCCTTCCCTCCCTTAGTGTGTCCATAACTCATTTGAGTGTAAGAGCAAACAAACTGCTGTAACAGCTCTCTGGACAGGAGTTTGCCTGGTCCAGTTATATGATGCTGCTCTTCTCTCGCTGTGCCGCCTCCCAAACGAGCCTGCAGCACTTTGTAACCACCACTTTATGTCCCAAAAGACGCCGGACCAATAGCTGCTGAAATCCGATGTGACCATAACACATAAATCATCTTTTAAGCACTGAGAAGAGCAGGTGCGGGCATAAACAGTGTCGACGCTGCTTTCTCAATGATGTAAATAATTTATCAAACCTACACACACACACATACACACACACACACACCACTGTTTATTTCATCCCACTCAGTGTATAATCCTTAGACGCCATTTTAGTGGAGGACCTGTCAAGACGTGGGCACATACACACATGCACACACGCACGGTCAGTGTTTTAGAGGCGGCCCTGTCTGTCGCCGTAATGAATCCCACTGTGATCACTCTGGCAGTTGTGGTCATCCCTCTCTGACCAACATGCACGCACACACACACACACACACACACACACACACACACACACACACACACACTCACACGCACACACATACACACACACACACACACACACACACACACACACACACAGATGCATGCGTGTGCATACTCCCCCTACACACTCACACACACACACACACAGATGCATGTGTGTGCATACTCCCACCTACACACTCACACACACACTTGCACAGAGGTCCTGCTCGCTGTCTGCTCATTCATCATGCGACCCCTCATGGAGTTGCTTGTGGGAGTCTGGGGATGCAATGGAGATGGAAGGACTGAGAAAGAGGAGGAGGTTGTGTTGGTGGTGGAGGTGTGTTGATGGTATGGGGGTTGGGGTGGTAAGGATGTTGGGGACTGGGGTGAGGGAGGGGGTCTGGGAGCCTGGGTGAGAGAGGGAGGGATACGAGCAGACAAACAGAGAGGTAAGTGTCTGTGCAGGCGAGAACGCTGTCTTATAGAATAGGAAGAAACCTCATCCTCATAGCTCTGTGTCTTGGGACTTAGAGGAAGGGGGCTGGGGGTTAGTGGAGGGCACCCATGGGGACCAACTCTCCTTCCTGTAGATGAAACCAACAGGCCACCACCACTTTCAGATTTTAATTAAGCTTGATTTTTACCACGCAGTCCTGAGAAGACTCATCCCTTTCTTTTCTCCTCACCATTTTGGTGTGGAGTCCCTCTCCCTTCGCCCATCAGCAGCTAGACGTTAGCTTCCCCAGGAGCGTTAAGTGCAAATCTAAATAGTTGATGAGCACTAAGCTGTTGGGGGAAAGTGTCGCCGGCGGCGCCTCATTGAACGCTGCCTCAGAGACACCCAGTGGGACTGCTTTAAACAACCTGGCATCCCGCTGCTCTGCAACTTGGGAAAGGAGATGGTTCTGAGCCCAGCAGGTTCTTCACCTCCCCAATCTTTTAAGATAATTATCAGAAGACACAGCTGTGTTTTACTCCATTGAAATGATAAATGTAAAGTGAAAAAGAATGAAATACATGCAGGGGAATCTGAGAGGAGCTTTTATCTTACAATGTTATACACCTTCAGTGTGTTACAGTCTATTGTAATGTTTTAACTGAGTTTTTAGTGATCACATATTCCTTCAGCTGGACTTGCCTGCTTCAGGTACCGATTTTTCTACATCTCTGCTTTCAGTAGCATCAGAAGAGGAGCTGAGAGGACTTTGCTGTCAAGTCACAAGCTCATCTTCCATGTGCACTTTTTTGGGCCATAATGATTGTTGTATTGTAAGTATTGAGTATTGAGTATATTCAAAACAGTAACCACTTGGTTATAGTATGTCATAAAATGATGACAAAACTTTGAGAAAATAATGAATAAAGTGGATAATATGTTAATTGTGGTGAATTATGTATCTTAAGATGTCAAGATAATTTTTATGCCATGCTGAAATAAGTGGGGACCAACATCAGCCTGTGAGAGTGATGCAAAAATTCTGATACGAAAAGCAAAGGCATCTTCCTTCGACACGATCCATTTTCCTTCATCTTTGAGCACATCTCTTTCCTGCATCTGCTTGTCATCATGCAGCTTTCCTGGTTCAGTTGTGATAGTTATATGAAGCATCCAGTACACTGTCACTGTGGTGTAGTGACGCTCCAAGTTTACACTTCCCAGCTGCTGTTACTGTTTTGGGTGTGTGTCCATAACTGCATGTGTGTCATGAGTTTGTGTTGCAGTGTGTGCTTCAGTTTCCCCTGGAGAGTTGATGCCCACACTGTGGCAGTGCAGAGATGGAGGAGCTGGCTTGTCCAGAATTGATGTCTCTTGAAGGCGTTTTGTTGTTGCTCACCCTTGCACCCTAGGGACCATTAAGCTGAAAATAATTGGCTCTGAATCTCCTCCCTTCATCGATCCTTTAGAGTCAGTGAACTCTCCGAGACACAAGCGCCAGCGTATTCAGAGACAGAGAGAGAAATGTAGACACACACACGTATACACACAAACAGAAAGGCGTAGAGGGAAGAGTGTGTAAGAGAAAGGGGAAAGAGAAAGAAAGGCAGGCACATGAGGGTTTTAACACCAGCAGTCAGCAGCTCAATATAAGGAAGCACGTCCTCAGAATAGCAGTCACTGGTTCTCAGTGGAGGTTAAATCAAGTGAATTTCTTCATCTCTGAAGATGCGTTTTTTCCCCCTTTTTGGAATGGAGCAGAAACAGTGGTCCTAACACTTCTGGACCTCCATTTATCTCCAGTGACAGTCACACCAGCCTCATATCTCCTCAATCCGGGGTAGAGCACAGGCCAGCCAGTGGCCAACAGAGGGAGCCCATGCTTCAATTCATTGAACATGCAAAGAAAAAATTGTGGTTCATCAGTGAATTTCCAAAGGCAAATTGAAAAGGCATTGGTTTTTTGTCCTTAATGAAATGGGTAACATGACAAACACATGAGGTATCTGCAATGTCTGCCATTTAGTTATATTTTACACAGTAAGACATTCATATCATTATATTGTGTTCATGTGAATCTGAATTTGACGCAAATTTATCTTACTGATTTCATTAAAAACTAGGATGGCATTCAGTAGAGTGCTTACCTCTGCCAAGGCCCAACTGTCCCCTTTTAATTCAGTTAAGCCTAATATCAAACTTGATAGTGTGATATCATTCGAGGATCCAAGTAAAACTCACTCCTCCACCTCTCTCCTCACTCATAGATACCAACCACCTTAATACACTTGTTTTTTTATGATGCATGCATTATTCACTTAGACATTAACAAAAATGTGGAGAAAATGCAATCTTTAAAAAAACTCCTGGTTCCTACTGTATCAGACATCAACTTAGCAAGCACTGTTATACAGTAGGCAATCCTACAAAACCATGCTTTTATAATGTTGTATCGCATGTAGTACAGATACTGTAAAGTGTCCAGAGGATAAGTCTAACGATAGTCTGTTTATAATTCTTATTGTATACAATAAGTAGTTGTCTTTGTTTTTACATTATGTTGTAAAGTTAATGAAAACCTAATGAAACAACAATTGTAATGCCACTGTAAGGTTTAAAAGGTCCAAAAGTTAATCGTTTTACAATATAGAGTTGTACAATGAAATTCAAGTTGTAAACCCTTTATGAAAGACAAAAAAATAAATAAGTTATAGTGTTGAGGATGAGTTCAGCTGCACTGATGGCCACTTGGGGGCAGTGGAACAACTTGAAAACACATCTTTGACATACTCTCATCTTGTAGAGCTGTTAAAATATGGCTTATGTGTGTCCACCTGATGATAAATAACTGTTTATGTCTCAATTATGTCTGCTCAACTATCACCATCTAGCTGCTTACTACACCTGTTTGGTTATAAAGAATGGGTCAGTCTGAGGTTCTTTTTGCAGGAAGCAGTTGCCTGCTGTAATTAAACATTGGGATGAAATGTAAAATGTAATGCAATTTGTCGATCACAAAGAAATAAGTGTTTCCAAAACATTAAGCTAAGAGACACTAGAGACTTCAGGGGAAAGGCAGTGCCGGCAGATGTTTTCCTGTCAATGTGAGTATATGTGCAAATGAGAAATATTAAATAATGTAGCTTAAACAGCAACAAAAATGGTAGTATTTCAGTATTTTTTAATTTTTTTTTATGTTAGTAAAAACTTCTTCCACAAACAGCAAATCAAATCTCCCATGTCATCTTAACATGGCACTGTCATTGGTATTATTTGTAAGTTAACTGGTTTGAACTCTGTCAGTTCATCAACTTAAGGATGAAAGCTTTTGCAATCCGCCGTTATATGCAGCTCTGTCAGCATTCGTTGCAAACCATGTCTGTGAAATGTTTGGACTGAGGATTCAAACAAGGGCTTGAATTAGCAGCCATAGCATACATTCATCTTCAATTACCTCCTTCAATCTTCATGTAGTCAGGTACAGATTTAATTAAATCTATATCCATCTGTCTTCATCATTTGTGTGGTTGCGGGAGGAATCCACTGGGCTGGTGCTCCTGTCATCAATACAGGCGGATGAAGGCCGCTCTCGGTGAAGAATTGATGGCCACTGAGGACACAACAGGGGGTGTTCATCTTCAGTATCTCCGTCTCCCTCTCTGGCCTTTACAATGCAGAGTAGTTCATCACCATGAATATGAAATAAATTTACATACCCTGTCCATCCATAACGTGACACCAAGGTAATTAGTTCTCTTCATATTCATACTTCAGAGATGACATGAATAATAATCCTGTCCCCACTATCGGAAATAGGTCAGGGATAATTGAATTTGTTTATCGTATTTTCTCCCATTAAGAGTAATCAGATAAGTAGTGGGGTACGGCCCCGTGACGTGCGTCCTCCACCACTGATGAACCATCACATTAATTGAAGTTAATGGGCAGAGTGTAGAGCGACGGGGTGAGAGAGCGAAGGAGGGAGGCTGCATGGATGAGTGCATCGAATGAGTGGCAAAAAAAGGGCTGAGTTTGTCCTCCTTGTTCTTCCAGGCCAAAATGAGAAGGCTGCGTATGCACAGGAGCAAGCTGGGTAATCAAACACAAAAACGCCCGGCATAAAATATTTACTGAGATTAACTCTTCACAAGCTCCCTGCAAAGTATCAAGGCTGTCCTGTGTGCTCTGGGAATACTGCATTCAGTCGAAGCTCTAATGATGAGCTCAAAACACTCAAGCGCAGTAGTCGGACTCAACTTTGTCCCCAGTATCACCCCTTTTAGGTCACAACAACCTTACAATCTACTTATATTCTGCAAAATATCTGGAGGAAAAGTTGGTCTTAAATGCAATGTAGACTTCTTGACGTGACTAGGCTAGACTCTTGTTATAATGTGTCAGTATTTTTAGAGCACCATATAGTGCATACATTTCACACTCAAGTAAAATGACAAAAAGTAAATATTGTGCAACATATACTACATATATAAATATAAAATATGAAGTATGTAAGTTATGAGAGTAGCTTTATTGAGTATAGTCTTGTCCTGGCTGTTAATACAAATCTCCCCCAGAGACAATAAGTATAAATCTAATCTAAACTATTTGTTAGAGCATTTAGCTGCTGAAATGCAAATATGTAGAAGACATATATTGGTATTTGGTTAATCTACTCTTACACTTCAATATTCTCTAAAAGAGAAATGTTGAAGAAGGGTATCATGGGCTCTGTGCATTGTGTGGCCCTGCGTGTCGAAAAGACTGATTTGACAAAAGGAGACATTCTGATACTATACAAGGGATGTGTGATCTGGCAAGATTTTGCCGCCATCACATGCATTTAACATGATGTCTGATCAGATACTTGATATCTGATATCAAGATCATTACATAAATTAAGTAAGTTTACTAAAAGCTTCTTATGATCTTAAAATTACCCAGTACTAAGTTTCATACAGAGAATCAATCTAAATGAATGTTATACAAACATAAATTAAATCTTACATCTTGTTTGTACACATTCTTACAAGTCCTGCTGTGTAAAGTGCTGGTATCTTGCGTCAGTTGTGTTATTTCCAACGGGTTTACCTGCACTACTTTGTTTGTCATAAGAAAAAAAAAAAAAAAAAACAGCAAACAACAACAGCATGTGTTCTGGGTCTGTTATCAGTGAAAAATTAGACTGAGTGAAGCAGTGTTATTTACAAATAGCAAATGAAAATTTCTCTCATCTATCATCTATATTTCATGATCAGTCTTTATACAACTGATGTTGCCTAGCCCTGCAGCACACCATCAGTGCAAGTGTAAAACCACAATCACATTAACATTTCTGATGTTAGCTGATGTATAGAATATTAGCTCTTTAATCTTAACATAAATCATCCTTCTCCAGCTTAATAATTATCAAGACATAACTGGCCACGACTGAGTTTACAGGTACATGTGCCAAATGAATGGTAGTGGTACAGGGGACAGAAATAGCTGCAGCTGTGTATAATATCTGCACTGGACAGCTGTTCTGGCCTTGTTAGAGAACTGATGAAATGACTGCATTAGCTGAATGGACACAGCAAAGAGCACAGCCCACAGAAACTAAAACTTTGTTGGCAAAATTTAGAATGAAAATAAGTTCCAAAGTTTACTATTTAACGTGTGATCTGTGAAGTGTAGTGCTGAAACTCCAAAGCAATGACCACATAGAACCAAAGAATTAAAACAAAACAAAACGGAGAAATAAGCCCAAATCTGTCTGATGAAGCTCAGGGGCTGTTAGAATCCAAGACTGCACCACTGTAGTTACCTGCCAAAGCCAGGCAGAGGAATGCCACCACCATAACATGGCTTGACGGGGGATCTCAAGGAAGCAGCAACACACACAACAATCAATAGACCAGCCTGGGAGGAAGAGCATAGGGGGGAGTCAGACTTCATAACAAATCTCTTCTGAATGCATTAGAGTGCCTTGCTTCCAACCCCACTCTAACATGGCTTCATCTAAGTAAGAGAAGCGCTAAAGAGGAAGATCGTGGTGACAAGTCGTATGAAGATGTAAACCACTGACAGAGAGAGTCCTTTGTGGAACTGATCTGTGGAGAGTGCTAGAGCTCTTCTCCTCTACTCACAGCAGGCTCTGCAATGCTTCCTGGTGACTCTGTCACTTCCCCTCAGGCTTTGTCTCTGTGTGTGTTCTCATGCTCCTATCCTGGTAAGAACCAGTTCTGGACTTTAGGAAGGAGGGAATGTTGGCTAGTCCTCAATTTTTCACAAATCCAAGGGCCTGTTTAGTACCAGGACAAATATTTAACAATAGAAACAACCTTTGAAATGCAGAGTAGGCTTGTGTTAGTCAACTTTTCACCAGGCACAAACGATTAAAAAATCCTTAAAATCAATGCATTTGAAAAAAAAAATCAACAGCCATGTTTCACCCCAGAAATCATAAGCCTCAGAATAATCCACCTTGTTGTGAGCAGTTTCATGGAGGAGGTTTTTTCTTTCTACTGAACTACACCTGTACAATGTCACGGAAGCTGCTCGTGGACAAGATGCACATAATAATGCATGATGTGAACATAAGTGGCCTCGTCCTCGGCATACCTGTAGTGTTAGCCAGTTTAGTAAACTGGCATGAAATTACTGAAATGGTTTGACAAATTCAATATTTATGCATAGGCTACATGATTTTTAGTTTAGTTTATTCATATGTAAGATATGGTCAGAATTTTACTTTTAAAGATTCGAAAATGCAGATATTGGCAACTTGTGTGGTGGCCTCTGCCATCAGTAAGGGCCCTGCGATGAGCTGGCGACTCATCCAGGGTGTACCCTGCCCTCGCCCATAGAGATAACTGGGATTGGCTCCAGTAACCCCTGCGACCCCTTGAAAAGGTAGGATAAAAGCGGTAACATCTCCGCGACCCTCACGGATAAGTGGAAGAAAATGAGATGAGATGAGATAAGAGATTTAAAAATGTAACCTACATTATCACCAGAATGTGAAAAACCAACAGTGTAGATGCTATGTCAAAGACATCTAGCCACTGTCTAATGATGTTAGCATGCTAACCAGCTAGTCCTGCCCCGTGCTGTTGCCTAATACCATTTTGTACCTCAAGAAGCGATAGTCCCGGTAGTTTCACATGGGAGATATATGCCAGCTGTTAAAGTTGAGAAAAGTAAACTTATAAAAAGTCAAGCGATGGAAAAACTCTTACTAGTTTCCATACTTTTTAAAACAATGTACACCTTCTAACTTCAAGTTTCTCTCTTTGACTAATAAACTTTTACCTCTGGTTTGGTCGAAATAAATCCTCAGTTCACAGAGTAAAATGTGAAAATATTCTGGCTCTACAAGCTGCTGATGTCCCACTCTCTTGGCTCTCTGCTTCTTCACATTGTCCTCACCTGTGTGCTTTGTTGTCCCTGGTGTCCTGGTCAGAGCTGCTGTAAATCACCTCCGTACTGTATCATACTTACCTTAATCGGTCTTGGAGGCTGTGTTCAGGCCCAGTCTGGTGTCCAGCCTTGTTCATTCTTAGGCTGGCAAATCACATGAGCTAAGCCCCGTCCCCCGTGGTGACTCCCATTGTGATCCCATTTCGTGGTCCAGGCAAACTCTAAGACCATTGGCTCCACAGCTCAATGAGTCTTGAACTAATTAGTGAATGGTATCTAGCTACAGACAAGGACAGCTAGCAAAACACAGCAGTTGTTGTTTACTCACGTGATATCCTCCCCCTTTATTTTTGGAACTACGGTACATTTGAATCCTGGCATATTTTATAAATTGCACCTTTGAGGAGACTCCAGTCTCCAGTTAATTTGGTCTAGGTTGGAAATCAACCAAGAAGAATAAACATGAAGTAAAACAGACTCACTTGCTGACAATTTTGGCAATTGTCATCATGTATCATCAGAACCTTCTGAGGAAATCAAAATCCGATGACTGATGAAAGTTTGTGCACTACAATGCTTCAAATGTCTATATTTACGTTCTTTGGTATCATAAAGAGCTCATGAAGGAATATGTGATTATAAGCATTTTTAGTAATGCAAGACAACAAACTGTGAGTTGACTGAATGTTGTGAAGAATGACTAAGAGGTTGAGACATGACTAAGAGGTAATGTCTTGTACAGTAATGATCCTGGGCCCGTATTCACAAAGACTTTTATCTTAACGTTAGGAGTACTCCTAAATCGGACTAAAAGTTTTTATGTAGGAGTCGTTTCTTAAAAGTAATTCACAAAGCCGCTGAGACCTACTTTTAGTTATGAAAACAGTGAACTCCTAAACTAGAAGTAACTCTCTGTTGCTATGGATGATGTCATTTTATAAGGACGCACTTAGAGGCGGTGACGACGGTGATTGGTTGTTGAGTGACAGGGCAGCCCATTGAAAAGTCATTTAGGCTACGCAATGCATGAAGCGAAAATAAGGAAGTTGCCTACAAGCCCATGACAAAGCCTATGAATAGATACTGGATAAAGAAATGTATTTAAGATGAGAATTCAGTGCCCCCCCCCCCCAAAAAAAAACAAAACACTTAGGACAAATATTACAAATTAGAAGATTGCGATGAAAAGCGTGAATTGTCAATAAAAGCGGCATTTGCTCGAAAAGCTATTGAAAAAACAATTTGCGTGTTGATGGAATGCAACTTTTTCCGATTGACAAAAGCCCTATTCGCACGGGACTAGTATAACCTGGGGACCTCCAGTAATCTGTAATAATTGCGGAGGTCGTCTGTGATCTTAATCCCGTGCGAATCTGCCATGTCCTTAATTTGTAATGTAAAAATTCCACCGCAAATTACCTATTATATTTTACCAAACACAGAGGTCATTTGTCCTGTGCAAATTGGCATCTCTGTGATTTGGGGTCGTTTTTTGTTTTTCTTAAGGTTTTTTGTGTTTTCCACACCTTTTTCTGCCTTTTTCCCTGTCGAGAATTATGGAGGCTGCGTTGGGAATTATAAATGAAAGTTTTGACAGCATTTTGGGTGCAAATTCAGGAGGCTCATCAGAAAAGCGAAATTTCGAAAGATGATTAGATGTAATACATGCATGGCAGCATGCGGTAAGGAACATGTTTCTATCTTTCAACAGGCTCACCAGTTATTATATTAAAAATATCGATATCTAACAGTTGTGCTGCTCCAGTAAGGGCTCCGGTGCGATCGATCGCGGGGAATATGTCAGTAAATTCGAGTTAAAACACAGACTTCGCTTATCATGTGCGAATGCGCCGCACGAAACACTGACGTGGTGGGATAATTTCTTAATCACTTGAGGTCCCCAGGTAATACTAGTCCCGTACACAGAGCTGCATTTTCCCCTTAGACAAATACCGGAGTGTTGCCAAACATTTTTACTCTGGTGTTATTGGATTGTTTCGGTTGGTTGGGGACGTTATTGCGTCCCTCACCAACTCAACCACAACTTCAATCCCTTCGTGGTCCATCCGACATCATTTTAATAATTCCCTGTCATTTAGCGTCTCCAAAACATTCGGCTGTGACCAGGTCTTAGCGAGTTAGGAGTCCTCTGGACTACTTCTAAGGTCTCCCAGACTAAGGTGCTACTTTTAGGTTTAAAATGTTTTGTGAATAACTCTTATTTTCAAAAATTAGGAGTCCTAAAGTTACGACTGACACGCCCATTATTTTTAGGAGTTGCTCCTAAATTCGCCTGTTAGGAGCTACTTTTAGCCTTAAGATTCTTTGTGAATACGGGCCCAGGTGTATTGCTGTGGGATCACTATCATACACTTTTTAATTTACTAAATTAACTGACAGAGTACATCGAGTAGGACTGAAGCATGGTAGTTTAACCACTTTTGACCGATTTATCGAAGAGGGTCCAGCTGCAGCCTTGCCGCCTCCTTCAAACCACACCTCTTCTAAAACATGCAGACTTGTACATGACATTAGAGTGGCTGAGGAACACAATAGACCATGGCCAATCAATCATTATTAACTATCAAAATGTTATTAAAGGTAGCAATTAGGGGATTCTCTTAAGACTCACGATTCTCCCAAGACTCAGAATCTATTCACAAATGTCAAAAATCTTTTTTCCAAATGTTATTAGTTATTAGTTGCGTGATATTGACTGAACGAAAAAGGCGGACCTAAACTGCAAGGCTAGTGCAGCACCTGGATAATTTACAGCACACACGCGTTAGAGTTATCTTGAAGTCTTCAATCTACGAACAAGGCAGCAGTTGCAAGCTTTTCTTTTATTTACAGACTAAATAATCACCTATGCAATACCAACATAAAGCTAGCCACGTTTGTGAACACTTTTTATGCCATCACAAAACATCACAACCGAACCTTAATGGAGTGGAGCAGTGGTCAGTAGTAACAAATTAAAACAGCTAACAACCGCTACCAAGCTAACGAAAACACATCACAGCATTCAACATGATGATCAAACTCTGTGGTGAATAAAATAAGTCTCCTCAGTGTTTTTTTACCTCAAAAACTCTGTTTCTGCTCAGCATCTTGTACAACAATGGCCCTCTGGATCTAACAGAGAGGCTGCTCTTGCTACTTGATTTCAACGTTAATAACACAGCAGAGCACACACCCTTCTTTTGTTGTTTTGTTGGCATGTGTGCTTTCAAATTAATTCACTCATTATTTAATGCTGTTAAATGTTTTAAGATAAAAAGGCTGCAGATCATTTAACTTCATTTCCAGTTGTGTTTCATATTGAATTCCAACAGATAAAGGACTCAAATTAATGGTATAGCGCACAATAAACTGGAGCAGAAGACTGAAAATAATTCCCCCTTCTCTGTTCAATCAATTAGTAATACATTTTCAATCGAAAATCAATGAATTAATGCAAAATGTGGTTTAGAAAAGTTGTTAGCAGAATTCCAGGTTGCCTTTTCAGTTCAGATTACGGGGCATCCTATATTTTTTTAATTATCTTCATAAATTCAGGGACAACCTAAACCCTAAGCTACAATATTTATGAACATTAAAATGTAGTTTATAGTATCACCTATGATCCAAACAGTCTATGACCCTTGCACCATATCATATTTGGAAGTTCAACTTGCTCCGACGTTCTTCATGTTCATGCTGCAAGTGCACCTAGATACCATTTTTACCAAATGTTTGCATCACTGATACAGATCAATTATATTGCCTCCAGAAGAGTTCCACAAACAGTCGGTTTGTTTCCTTTACACCACATACAGAATGCCCCTTAGTCCACTTGACAGTGGCCTGAGATCACCCTTTAGAAGCAGTCGCATTCTGTTGTTTGGTCCACATCAGGGTTAGATTGACAGCTTGCACACAAGTCCAAGTGTGTGTGTGTGTGTGTGTATGTGTGTGTGTATGTGTGTGAATGTTTGTGTAATGTCAGATTTGGACATGACGTGCACCTATGTATCCCTCTGTGCTTACTGTTGTGTAGTATAGTGTATGTACAGCGACCTCTCTGTAGCAGGGTGGTGCAGAGTTCAGTAGGTTGCTGTCAGTAACACGGGGGGGCAGCGGTCCCCTGCAGTGTTGCCTCACCACCCGTCACCCCAGGGTCACCTCTCCTAAGTAATTACCCTTGTCACTCTGTCACCCTGCTCTGTCCCCACCCAAACAACATCATTGCCGTGGCGATGGATAGGTTGATGCTACTAATCACTGGCTGCCCCCTGGACAACATGCCTCCCTAGTTCTCCTTCATATCACCTCCCTGCCTTTACTTGGCTTTGTGTTCTGCATCCTCACAGCAGCTCCACTGCTTTATATTTGCATAATTTTTACCCGCTAATTGTAGTGGAGGATGACTGTGTGTTGGATGGTCACGGCTGTTGGAGGTGATTTTAATGGGGGAGACACGAGATAATGGCGGTGCCCTCTCGCCCCGGTTTGTGCCCGAGCCTCATTAGGGTGATCAGGGAGTGCCAGTCAGAGGGGGCTGCAGCTGGGGTGAGAGGGCACAACACACTTATTTATCTAAGGATGAATGTCATGGAAATATTTCATTATGGGCTGCTGGCCTTCCAAAACTATTTTCTTTATTTTTGCTAAAGCAGTAATGGTGTAAGATATTGTTGCACAGAGATTTTCATTTCTAATTTGCACAACTGATAATAGACATTTTAGGATTTAGTGCATACTCTGCTTACATCTGCATATTAACAGAAACTTACTTTGGTGCATTTATTGTATAATGCGTATTGTATCAAGTGAGGTATTATTTCATAACGAGTAAAATGAAAGTGGAGAGGAAGGTACATTTAAAGTAACCAACAGCATGAGCTCCAGCTGATCTAACATTGGGTATTCTTTGGACCACAAAAACCCATGTGAGTTTTAGACAACTTTATATTAGCCTAAATATCATTACTTATTTGTCATCATTTTTAATGTGACAAAACTCTGGACAAACAAGTGTAACTAACTTAGGTGAAACTGGTACTAAAAACTGTCCACAAATTGACAGGTTGTCTGATCAGGAATGTTACTTATTATTCAAGGTGATAGAGGGTCCAAATATCGACTTGTTTTTTTCTCACAGGGCCTGCTGTTGCTATCAATTATCAATTTCCGTAACCTTCTCCCTCGCCTCAGCTCCTGAGGCTGTGTGGAAGCTTCAGGCTTCAGCGCGGTTATTTCTGCACTGCAGGTGTGTAATCGGAAAGATGACCCAGGGACACACAAAGTAAAGTCAAGGATTAATGAGATTCTTTGGAATAAATCAGGATTTTTCTTTCAAAAATTCTGTCTTACTTAACTGTTTTACATTAACAATGTTACATGGAGATATTTTTTAGCCATTGTAATTTTAAATATATTTTAGCTATTTTTTTAATCCTAATGACCTTGATATTCCCTTAACTAGGCTTGGGCGGTATGAAGGTATATGGTGTACCAGGGTATTTAGAAATCCTGATGGTGAGACAGACATTTTTCTTATTAACCGATACGGAAATACAGTATTGAAGATTATGGCTAACTGCAGTAGTTACTGACCTTTTTGGTCGAAATTGAGTTATAACTAAAAATGGACCTGTTGATACATGTTTCAGAGTTCAATTGTGATTTATATAAAAAAAAATATATATATTATATAACTATATATATATATATATATATATATATAAAATAATTTTATGTATACAGTCCCTGAGCCCCTGAGCTTCATCAGACAGATTTGGGCTTATTTCTCGGTTTTGTTTTGTTTTAATTCTTTGGTTCTATGTGGTCATTGCTTTGGGGTTTCAGCACTACACTTAACAGATCACACGTTAAGTAGTAAACTTTGGAACTTATTTTCATTCTAAATTTTGCCAACAAAGTTTGAGTTTCTGTGGGCTGTGCTCTTTGCTGTGTCCATTCAGCCAGTGCAGTCATTATATATATATATATAATTGCAGTTATTCTATAGTATGACTCCAAACAGTGGCAGACTGCAATCAGAGAAGCTAATGCGGTCTGCTTTATTATGTAATTTTACCATCCACTCATCTAATTTCACACAACAAATCATTTGAAATGGCACTTTCCAGGGGAAGAAGGAAAGTGGAACTGCAGTTGAAAAGAAAATGCCTATGGTAAGTACTGATGACATTCAGCACTGAGAAACTAGCATAAAATATGTGTCAACCTGACTGACAGGCGATGTTTAGCCAGTATGGGTTAGCTTTTTTATCCTCCTTAACTTCACAGTAGGAGGACTCACTGCAAAAAATCCATTATTGCAACCTTAAAGAACATTAAGTTGCAGCCACATTCATGTAGATTCCAATTCCAAATGAACATCCATCCATGTACTCTCTGGACACACTCCCAAAAACTTCTCATTCTACTCTGTCATTGACCGACTGGTGAGGGAAATTTAGCTTATGTTTTCCACAGAAGCACATGTAGTTCTCATGGGAACATCAGATCTCAACCTGAAGCATGCCACATTTGAAAGGAGAGTCTTGTGTCAATGGCATAGCAATATCAGAATCAGAGAGGACAATTTGTTGGCTCAGGTGCTGGCTCTTGGAACGGAAAAAAGAACAGGGTGAAACAGTTAGCAGCACAGTGGAGTTCCCACTGTTGCACTGCCAGTTACCTCAATGTCAGGTGAGCGCAGGTTTTCCTTGCCTGCCTGTCCATTCACACAGAAAGAACCAAGGCCCTGGATGTCCAGAGGATTATAAACTAATTTTCACTGACACAGACACATAGTCCTTCTTTAATAAAACAACACTTGGTCAGGAATTGATTCATTTATTAGAAATATGCCATACATGAGTTCAGCTATCATGCAGTATTAAGTTGGCTAATTTAATTTTGTATAAGCTACTGTTAGCCTGTTGTTGGGACCTAACCATACTGTTCCAACAAAAGAGCTGCCTGCATAGATCAAAACCCAATATGCGGCCTACTTGCACTAGCAGAGCCTGGTAAAAAAAGGAAAGTGCACCAACCCTAGTGTCCAATAGATGGCACCTCGTTGCCAAAGTCCCCCCATGTTTGAAAACTCCCATCTCCCATTGTTTGAAAGTGCACCTGAACGCACCTCCAGTTCCAAAGCCACAGCAAGAAAATCCCAAACTGCTGCACAACCAAATGTTTTTATTCAAACATAATTTTACCTCTGCCTAGGCCTCAGAGCAAAGACTGCCCTGCGTGTACCAAACACGTTCTGGATCCAGAGAAGACGCTAACAGTGCAGTCACAAGTTGGAAGATACTAGAGTTTAGCATGTATTGTATGCTTTGAGGCTACATCGTGAGTTTGTGGACTGCAGAGTCCTATTTGCTGCTAGTTTTAGACTGTAAAACACTGTGCTTGTTGCTTGTTTTTCTTTGTGATCATCACAGCCCCACCTTGTGAGCGTACCATAAACCATGTTCATATCAAGGATCATCTGAAGGTGATTCTAGCCTGTGTTTGTTCACCGCTGAGTGATTAGCGGATGAGTATTGTCTCTCCACAGCTGTTTCCCCCTCCTTGCTGCGCTCTGAGTGATAGCCATCTTTCTCTCTCTCTCTCTCTCTCTATCTCCACTAACCCACACAAACACACACATGCATACATTCAGGTAAACACACACACATAGTCTAAGCAACTTGTTGAAAACTAATCATTAACGACCCCGCTAACATCAGACATATGTGTTGCAATAGCACCTACACCAAATTGGAACATCAGAGTCTAGCTCTGTCCAGACAACACTGTTTGGTGGAGAGACGCTGTTTCGCCATTGTTTGTTCAAGTCTTGCACGGTCACCTCGACTGACCAGCCTTTGGTTTGACGTGGCCAGGTCCACCATCTTGAACATTCTGTGAAGTCATCTTCCAAGAAATCAAGTTGTCCATCTTGGCCCTCTCTCTCCCTCTCTCTTTGTCTCTGTGACACACACAAACATACACACACACACACACACACACACACACACACACACACTGCATGCAGTTTGTTTGTTGCTTGATTTGTCTTGGTGTTTAGTTTCATAGGTTAGCTGCTGTTATTTGATGATGGATTTTTCTTGGTTTAAGTATTATTGATTATTTGCCTGCCCTACCTTTGTGTACTGACAGCATGCCTGTCCGGTGGTGGAAACATGATACAGTTATGCTGATCTGGGCCTGGATGGTGGTCTTTAAGAAGATCCATGGTCAGCAAGTCTCTGCCTACTTCTTTACTTTTTTAATTGCTAAAATTGTGATGATGGCTAACTCATTTTACACCGTGTATGCACAGTTGACAGGCAGAGTAAACACTTGTTTGCACTGTGGATATTATGAATTTGGTTTCTGAAGCTGTGATGATTTTCCATGGTAGGAAACACAGATGTATTTAAACATGCAAAATTATTTATTTCTGTTAATCTCAATCCTTTTCAACATTTAGAGAGAGTTATCATATCTCTGATATTTTTGTAAATATCTCTCTTGACAGTTTTGTATGAATGACATTTTTTTTTTAATTATATTTTTGTACAAATCATCACATCTTCAAATCATGGCCCATTTGTACAAACCGCTTCCTTTGTAACATTTTTGAACAAATCATGAACTCTGTCCCATGTTTATACAAATTATCACTTCATCAACATCAACTCTCTCACATTTTTAAATGAATCATATCACATTTGTAAAAATCAACTAATCTGCAGCATTTTTAACAAATCATAACATTTGTTATTTTTCACATATGTACAATATTTGAGTTTAACGTTGCCATGGTGTTTCACTGAAAACATCTGTTTCTTTGTCTGTAAATGTCTGTGAGTGGGAAGCCTGGCAATGAATGCTGTTCACCAGTGTAATGTTATCTCGGGTATATTTTGACAATGCAACTCTGAGTAAGTCGTGTAGACGTGCATCAG
Organism: Sparus aurata; assembly: GCF_900880675.1. Classification (NCBI taxonomy): domain Eukaryota; kingdom Metazoa; phylum Chordata; class Actinopteri; order Spariformes; family Sparidae; genus Sparus; species Sparus aurata. Next base: position 1,650,201 of record NC_044191.1, on the reverse strand, counting down.
TAAGGCGTGTGCTGTTTGCTCTTGATGAAGTTCATATCAGTAACAGCTGACTCACAGAGATGGGTTGAACCAAAAAAGCAGGCAACTTTCATAGCTGCTGTGTATACACCTTTGTACGTTTCTGTGTCCACAAGGCTGCAAAAGTTTGGTGCATCCTGATGGGCTTTGAGGTGGAGGTCATTTTGCAACATTAGGGTTTTTCAATCTCTACCTGTCCAACATCCAAGTTGAACATTGCACTAAGTTGCTCAGCAATGCATGTCATGTCCACTTGCATGAAAGGATTTGAAATAAATGACACACATGGCTTGAGTTGAATAAAGTCACAAATCCTGTTCTCAGGCTCTTGCCCAAGCTTGTTTATGATACTTTTCTGCAGCTTTGTCAAAAGCCCTCAGACTTTTTATCTCTGTAAATGCACAGAGAAAATGTTCATCTTCGCTTTAAATGCTTTCACAGCGCTTATCATGTCAGCTACCATCTTACCTTTGCATTGCAGTTCACTGTTTTCAAATGGTTCAGTTTCCATTAAAAATGCAATGTCAAATATCCACTCAGTGTCATTGAGTAGCGAGGCATCTTCACCTTTGGATTGCATGTACTCTTTGGTTTCACCCAAAAGTGACAAAAAACACTACCAAACTCTAAAAAAAACACACTTTAGGAAGTGTGTGTCACCTCTGCATGGCACAATGAAGCCTGCATGTAGGCCCGTCATGAAGGGAGCCCGGTCTGTTGTCACCGACACCAGCTTTTCCAATGGTACCTTTTTCTCCACAGAGAACCTCTTCACAGCGTTGGAGATGTCAACTCCCCTCATTGTTGCCTTGAGGGGCAGTAGTGTCAGAAGTTCTTCTTTTGTGCAGAAATCATCAAACACCATTCAGAGATAACATAATCAGCTATGATGTACTGCTGCTGTCGACATACTTGTTGCACTGGATGTTACCTGCAATTATTCAAATCCTGTTCCAGCTACTTCTGGACACTCTTCTAACCATGCACTTGCACCCATTTGCACATCGGACAGAGTGGAGATGACATCAGGACCATTCTTCTCGTCTTCAAACACAGTGTTTGCAATAATCATCATTGCTCCTTTCAAGACCTCTCCATCCGAAAAGGCTTTCTTGTTATTTATCAAAACATTTGCAGCTTTCAATTAAGCTTCAGTTGCTTTTTGTTAATTTCTTACTGGCCTTGTGCAAAAAAGACTGCTGTTTGCCCGAAACTGCCTTGAACTCTGTGCTGCCAACTCTCTCCACATCGCCCCCAAATTGAGACACTCGCCTTTTTTGTTTTTTTTTACTGGGAAATGGTGTGATAAGTACCTGCTACTTTTTTTCGTAGCACCTCCGCTGAGGTTCCAAGCGAGCCAAGGTGATATGTACACCCGCTGACAGTGTTGGGCACATTACTTTAAAAAAGTAATTAGTTATAGTTACTAGTTACTTCTTCCTGAAAGTAACTGAGTTAGTAATGGAATTACTCCACTATAAAAGTAACTAGTTACCAGGAAAAGTAACTATTTCGTTACTTTTAATTATTCCCCCATTTGAGCTCGGCAGTCATTTTAGCTACTTGGCATCTACATATGTATTTAGAAAATGTCTTTCTGCATGGCGGACCTGCATCTGTTCTCCCCGATATTTTACCAATGAATGCTCTGAAGGAGTCTGAGTCAGCTGTTGATAACAGGAGCATGTTCTCAACAACATACCTGTCTATCATTGCATTCAATTCAGTCTGTGTCAAGTTTTTGTGAAGCTGGAGCAGAAAATCCAGCTGTAGCTGCTTGGACAGCTCCGTGTCCTTCTTTGTTAGTGGAGCTCACGTTAGCCACGCCTGGCCTGCTGTCATCATCAACAGTGTCAACAACGGTGTTTTTGGCCACTAGTTTTGTAGAAGCGTGTTCCGTTTAGAGATGATTCATTAGATCAGAGTTGCTTACAACGGACGTGGATTAAAGTAGTGTCTATACTTCCACTTTGAAAACGCCAACTTTCCCTCCTGACCTGCCATTGCTGCAGCTCACCTCTGCTAGTTTGTGTGTGCGAGGCTGCTGTGTGTGTGTGTGGTTTGTGTGTAAACTGAACACTACCTCTGATTGGCTTACGAACTCTCACTTTACCTTAGAGAGCCAATCACCAACACTTATGCGGTTGTCCCGCCCCTCCCTCCTCCCTCGCCAAGCAAAAAATAAAAAATAAATAAAACTGCTTTGCAGCTCCGGTGGCTGAAAGCCGAGTCAGATGATAACAGCTTCAATGAGCAGCTTCAGTTTGTAACGTGCCACATTTAATAGTTGGTAACGGTAACGGCGTTGTAGCGATAGAAGTAGTAATTAGTTAGATTACCCGTTACTGAAAAAATTGTAACGCCTTTAGTAACGCCGTTTATTGTAACGCCGTTATTCCCAACACTGCCCGCTGACTGGTCAGAGAAAATCTTCATCCAGCGAGAGCTTCAAAACCACCCTTTCTACTACTAGGCGAGTCGAGGAGTGGCGGGGCGAATTGAGTTGAGCCGGTAATCATGTTAGTGAGGGGAATGAAGGTGCAATTAACATCGCGTCAAAACAAACATATTCATCCGGTTCAGAAAAGAGAAAAAGCAAGAAAACAGATGAAGAAATACGCTCACAGGATAAAGGTAAGGTTGTTTTTCATTATGTGGGGTGGAGGGGGTAGCTTTAATGCTGAATTTTTAGCCCTGGAGGTGACATGGATGAGGTTTTTTTTTTACTTGCGCGTGCAAGATAGTAAGTCGCACTTGCGAGATAGTAAGTCGTGTGGGCGAGATACACTGGCGCTCTGGCTTGAATGATTGAATGACGTGAACATTGTGGTGCTAACAATGATGGGACGCTGGAATCATGAACAAATGCTGTTTACTTTCAACAACATATTGTAGCATAGTTCTCAGTAACAGTGTTGTATCGTACATATTAGTCGCCATCTTGTTGCACTCTGACCTCTCTATGTACAGCGCGTTAACTACGACCTGCTTTATACAACAGTGCCACATTGTGGTATAAAGTGGCAATAGTATATCTGTTGTATATAATAACAGAACACAAACAAACGTGTTTATTGTCAATGTGAAAACAGAGAGAATGTGGTCTGTGTGAGAATGCTGTGGATAACTTAAGGTAGTTTAGTAAATTTAGGTTTTCTGTCACAACTTTCACGTGAATATGATACTATATGCACCTGTATCCATTGTTAATTGTTTGTCCTGATTGCCAGTAGTCACTGCTGCAACGTTATTTCATAAATTAATTATAACCAAACTCCTATTACTTTGGCAGCTCCTCCATCATCATGGCTAGCATGATAGCTAATAAAACCTACACCTGGACACTCAACTTGAATAATCAAAATACCTACTACATGCAACTCATACTGTTACACAATAATAATAATAATAATTATTATTATAATTATAATAATAAAAATAATAACAATACTACTACTACTACTAATGATAATAATAATGATAAACTTTATTTATTTTTATTATTAATTGATTAAAATTATGAGATGGTCTCGATCGATAATAGGCCTGCATTAACCCACTGCGACTGTTTAATTATGTAAAAATGCCTATGAATTCCTATCTTGCGCTTAACTTAAAGGTCCCATATTATGAATGAGGAAAGCAAATGAGTCCTGCATGGTCTCTGCAGCCCACCCACTGGTAAAACGGGGCTCCTACAGGCTGTTCAGATTCAGCTCCTGTCATTACGTAACGAAAGGAGAGATTTACATTGGCAGGCCTCCTCTGTGTGATGATAGGAGATATCCGAGAGGGGGGTGTCCATCCCTAGGTCAAGTTCGGTGTGTCCAGGGGTAAGATGGCAGTGTTTCGCAATGTTGTCACTCAGAGTTAGACACGCAAATTGCTCTGTTGTTGGTTGTATTAATCAACATAAGTGCCTATATGCTGTCCCAGCTACAAAACAACAGAAGAGACAGTGGTTGTGTAGGACACACACTGCTTGACAATAAGGGTAATTAATCACTGGTGATTAATCATACACTCGTAAATGGGGCACCACCTTCGTTGTTTAACTATTTTGAATAATCCAAAGGACATTATTCAAAATCCAACTGTACAAATTTGGCTTGAACAGTTCAAATCACTTCCAAATCAATTTATTCAGTCTCATATTCTAAAGCAGTGAATTCTTTGCACATATTCATCAGTTCTCCACATTAAAATTAAGTTCCAGACAAAGATAAACGATTATATATGTTTATTGACTAAATAATTTTGGGTAAAATAAATGAAATGACAATTTTAGACGAACAACAACAGAAAATGTAAAGACTGTAATAAGCAAAGTAATAAAGTTATGTGACCGTCGGCAGATGGTAAAGTTAAGTAAAGTTGTTAATACTAACAAGACCCTAATCTCAATTCTCTTAAGTTCATAAGATAGAAGTCGGAATTTAGACAGAAGTCAGAACCTGGACAGAAGTCAGAACTTTAGACACCAACTCTTTCGCACGTGTGTGGATCCAACTGCATGAAGACGTTCAGCCTGTTTTGTCTGGGAGTCAGGAGGTACTGAAGCTTGGTTTCCTTGAGAGTCCTGGGTTGGACTACAGTCCGAAGGCCCAGCGGGGTTTCTGCATTGGGAGCGCTGGGGGCAGAGTCGGTCTCGGCTGGGAGCACACAAAGTCTCTTTTGTTGGAGACTCCTTGCAAGGCTTCTGAAGCAGACAATGACTGCAACGTTCTTCATCAAATCATCATCATAGTCTTGAAAAAGACTTTTTCTTTGTTGTTTCAAGTGGTGGTTCTTAAGTTCTGATTCTTAAACTAATTCAACTTCTTCTGGATCAGGTGGTGATACTTTAACGGTATATTAAAATCAAAAATCAAAAAGAAAAGAATTTTGTTCTATTAAAAACTTGGATAAAAGTAAAGCACTTAAAGTAGTGATTCAATTTGCTTTTCTTAGAGCTTGTTGCAAAAATAAAAGTAAAGATTACTTTAAAAATAAAATAAAAAGGAAAGAAAAGAAGTGAAGAGAAGAGAAGAGAAATAGAAGAAGTGAAAAGCAGAAGAGAGAAGGAGAAGAAGACAGAAGACAGACAGAAGTAGAAGAGAAGAAGTGAGGAGAGAGCATGTCTCTCTGTTTTTATGACCTGCAGCAGACGGACCAAAAGGGGGGGGGGCTGACAGTCACTCCTTCTGTGTCCTGAGTTTAGGCTCCCACAAAAGTTTAATCTAAATAAACTATTGTTTTAATGTTTCGAAATCATGTTTAACCTTCCCAAAAACTTCACCATCTTAAAAGTCGAATTTTTGCCTTCGTGAAAAGATGCAACATGATAATGATCATTTTATAACTCAAAAACACTTGAGTATACAATACACAGTAGGACCAAGGACTTATACATATTCCTTGTAGTTCTATCTTAACAAAACATATCAGACATTTAACTGGTAAATAACACAAGTATTACACACAAAAGAATGATCTGAATGTCTGTCCCCATCACCAAAGGGAGGGGCTGGTTTCTCCCAGACCTCAAACTCATTAAGTAATAAACTTCATTTGGGCTTGACAATAACATGGGAAAGATCTATTGTATGACCTTCTTAGGCTATTTGGGAATCTGCTAAAATTAAGAATGAGATTGTAGTTTAATAGTTATTCAGAACGTATTGGAATTTGGATGAGGATAGAGACTGCAGTGGGATTGGAATGTCACATACAGGATCATAAAACGGTTTGACCCGTGAGGGGGGGACTGGATCATCTTTACCCAAATGTGGACCGCGACATGTGGCAGGAAGGGGGTGGGAAGCGAATATTCAGTCCAACAGACAGGCTCTTGTTTGTCAGTCACAGTTTATAATAGGTCATCTTGTCATGTGGTTGAGAGGTGAGAGGTCAGAGGACGGGGAAAGGAAGCAGACCCTCGGGATGAAGGCAAAGGGGTGCAGGAGGGGGCCGTTGACATAGACCCACAGTCAGGGCTTCCTGCTGTGGAAGACGACAATAGGACAGGTTCCTACAGTTGCGTCTTATTTTTAACAACAACATGCCGGCTATGCTTCCTGTTAGTTTGTATGTGTGTGCTAACCACTTCACGTCGGACTGCTTCAGTAACAAGGGTAAGTACAAAGCTGGCTTTGCCTCGACACTGACCCTCATAAAAGGATCAGTCCCAACCATATCGGATCGAGTTGCCTACGAGTATTGTGAAGTCAGCTTGAAATTGGCTAACTAGTCCGCTATGCAATGGCGTTTTTAAGCGAGTTTAATGTTAATAATATTGTGAGGGAGCTTGGTTGTCACAGTAAAAAGTCTGGAAACATGTCCAGACTGGAGACAGAAGCCCCATTTACTCTGGCTTTTAGATGCGGCTTTAGTACGCCAATTCCCCGCCTCCGTCTCAGTGTGAATCTCTCGGAGGCGGCGATGGGTGAAATTTCACTCCGGCCCTAATACGCCTCTGGAGGTAGTATCACGGCCATATTACTGGAGAGCCGAACCAGTGTGAATGGATAAGTCGGCTTCTAGCATCGGGGGAGTGTCGATTGGACCGTCGTTAACTACACAGGTCCTTCACTCAACTTAATACAGAGAAATTTACAACAAAGCAACGTTACATGACCAAACAAAAGTAACGTAGTGACTGCAACTGTCTTTGGCAACTTATACGAGCAAAAAAATACTACAGATATACGTGGAGAAGTGTCCGTCCTCCCCCCATCCTATCGACTCTTCCTCTGCCTGAAAAACAGAGTTTGGAGACTGTGTTCGAGACAAACACAGCTTTCGCTAGCTGTAGCCATTAGCTACATGGTAATAAATGTAACAACACATACGAACAAACTAAGTAACACATTCATACACACTAACATTCTGAAATGTACTGTTGCAGCCTCTCCTTTTTGGGTCCGATTCTAGGTCAAACTGGTATGGTTGAACGACAGCATCTCGGCGAGCCATAGCAAACATTAGCACATGCTGCCGCTAGCTTAAGCGGCATCCTCTCCCTGAGAGGGGCGTCTAGCATAAGGCAAGCATTGACAGACGGAGCTCATTAGCATTTAAAGGTGCAGGCACAGAAACAGCCTGCTCTCAGTAGAGCTCACTTGAGTGACTTCACAGTCGCCAAGCGCACTTATTATAAGCAACTTTGGGCTTGTTTTTCTGTAAAGAATCTAACATGACCTGTTCGGAACTGCGAACAGGTGATCACGACAGAGCGGTTGACGGCAGCGGTTGACGGCAGCAGACATCAGACATTGTGGTCGCTCCTAGCTAGCTAACGTTGCTCCTCCTCACTGACTGGAAGTAAATTGTTGTGCATGGATCCAGTTGTTGTCTGTGTTGTCGGAGCACAGCAGGACAACATTGGTGGTTTTTAAAGTTTTTTATTTATTTATTTTTTAGTCATCGGATTTTTAGATTTTAAGTTTTTAAAGAAAAGCCCGGTGAGCCGCCATGTCAACACTGGACGTTGCCGACTCACCTGGAGAGATGGAACAAACGCTGAACAAGGCATTCAAAAAGATTGCTGACCTTCTCGTGGACATTGAACGGATGTCGAACGAGCTGCAGAAGAAGGATTCCCTGCTGACCACCCTCAGGTCCCGTTTCCCGGCGTTGACCAGCTGGCTGGAGACTTCACAGGCCGGTGAGTTAGCACCACTGAACACCACCTCTGCACTCGGGCACACAGTTCTCTGGGAGCCGTCCTCCTCCGGTCGGCGGCCCGCTTGCTCCACTCCAAATAGGGGGACCCCCTGGACCGAAGTGGTCGTCTGCGGGCGGACGAGGGCTCCGAGCGGGATTCATGGCGGGGCTACTTCTACCCCGAGCCTACAGCTCTCCAACAAGTACACGGCTCTGTCCGTGAGTGAGAAGCCGGCGGCTCGGGACCCGCACCAGGAAACACCACCTGTTCCTGTGGCCACAGGCACCATGCCCCCGTTAATGGACACCACAGCCTTTCCTCCACTCACGGCTAGCTGTCCTCCAGCAGGTGGATGTCCATCACGGGGCGGTCCGCCTCCGCCGTCCCGCTCCCGCTCCTTATCCCAGCGCAAGCGGCTCGTCAGGGACGCGGTGCGCTGGCACTCCTCCCATTCTCCCCACCAGGCGAGGGATCACACCCGGGGCCCTGGTGTGGGTGGCGGGGTGGTTGAGCCGGCTTACTCCCCTGAAGCCCGAGAGGACGCTCCCACAACCCTGGTCATCGGGGACTCAATTGTGAGGCACGTCCGCATGAAGGGGGCGTTCACCATGTCGTTTCCCGGAGCCACCGTTTCGGACATAACAGGGAAAATACCCGACATCCTGAGCTCGCATCCGCAGACAAAAAGGATTATCATCCACGCAGGTGCAAATGACATCGCCAAGCAACAGTCCGAACTTTTAAAGCGAGACTTCTCCCACCTTTTTAACATCGTCTCACAGTCCCAGGTGGCTGTTTTTATCTCCGGCCCCACCCCCACCTGCGGCAGAGGGATAGGCAGCTTCAGCAGGCTGCTCAGCCTCAACACCTGGCTTTCCTCTGCCTGCAACTCACACCACGTTGGCTTCGTTAATAACTTTGATGTCTTCTGGGAGAGGCGACATCTTTTTGGGCCAGACGGGCTTCACCTGAACAGGGCAGGTACCCGCATGCTGTCAGCCAACCTGACACACGGTGTACAGCATGCTAACGTTCCAAAACTCACACCAGCTGCTCTGCACAACACTGATTGATGTCCCCCAGGTCCTTGCTCCTATTCATTCAGTTCCACCTCTGATCACCGTATCCACAACACCGGACTTGGACCTCATAGTCTCACCAACATTTCACCCATCCCCGTAATCATTACACTCCATCAGCACATCAGACACCGCCATACCCATTCTGTGAACGTTAATAACCTCAGACCACTCCCAGAACAATCCCCAGTCAACAAGCCACCTGTCACCATCAACATGGCACTTTTTAATGTTCGCTCTCTTTTAAATAGAACTTTTTTAATGAATGATGTGATTTTAGATAATAAGTTAGACTGTCTTCTTTTAACTGAGACATGGCTTGGCACTGACGCACCCGGTGTTCTCACTGAGGCTTCCCCGCCAAATTTTAATTTTTTATTTTCAACTAGAGAGGGTAGACGAGGGGGTGGGACGGCATCCATTACCCACGACTCCCTAACCTCAAATGGAGTGTTTTTTAACAGTTACATGTCATTTGAGCACCATGCCTTTACTTTTAGCAGCCCTCCGATTCTCTGCATCAACGTATATAGACCACCCCATCACTCTACTTCTTTTATCAGTGAATTTTCTGACCTGTTATCAATTATCCATACCTCTTATAGCAGGATTTTAATAACTGGTGATTTTAATATACACATTGATGTTACCTCGGACCCGTTATCCAGAGAGTTTTTAAATCTTTTGAATTGTCTTGATTTTAAGCAGCACGTCATGCAGCCGACTCACAACAGAGGACACACCCTGGACCTGGTCATAACCCATGGCCTGTCCATCGGTGTGTCCTCTGTTGCCGACCTGGCTGTGTCTGACCACTACTGTGTATTTTTTAACATCACCAGTTTTAACCAAGGGGAGGCCCCGGTGAGAACAGTGAGGAGGCGCTATATAACTTCTGAAGCGGCTGCAAATTTCATGGGGATTTTACAGAGCACTCCTGCTGAAATTTTACCTGCACCTTGTAATTTTATTGTTGATAATTTTAACAGTAGACTGAAGTCAACTCTTGACTCAGTAGCTCCACTTTTAGCAAAAACAATAAAAAGAAAACCTACACCCCCGTGGAGAAAAAACAATGAAATCAATGAACTGAAAAGAAAATGCAGGAGTGCAGAGAGAAGATGGAGGAAAAATAAACTGACAGTTCATCACGAGATTTTACGTCAACAACTCAAAAGCTACAATAATGCAGTCAGAACGGCACGAATTTCCCATTTCACACAACTCATCACCAACCATAAAAATAACCCCCGACTCCTCTTCTCCACTTTTAATATTTTAACGGCTTCTAACGCTAATAAAGTTTTTAAGACACCCACAGACGATCTTTGCGAGAACTTTGCAGACCACTTCAGAACCAAAATCAAGGACATCAGATCCTGCCTCTTATCCCATCAAGTTTTATCTGTTAACGCATCTGAACTGTTGTCCTTGCCTGAGGAAACACTGGAGAGTTTTGCCCTGGTTGATGCAAGGACACTTGGTCGAGTATTCTCCCAAGTAAACCCAACAACCTGCCCTTTAGACCCAATTCCCACATCACTCTTAAAATCATTTTATGGATTCTTTGAGGAACAGTTTTTAAACATCATGAACTGCTCTCTTCAGATGGGTGTCTTTCCCACCGCCTTCAAAATGGCAGTGGTGAAGCCCCTTCTTAAGAAGAGCAACTTAGACCCCAACGTTTTTGACAACTACCGACCTGTATCCAACTTACCGTTTTTAAGTAAAATTTTAGAAAAACTGGTTTTTAACCAAGTTAATGACTTTTTAAACAGAAATAACATCTTAGAGAAACATCAGTCTGGTTTTAGGAGAAACCACAGTACCGAGACAGCACTTTTAAAGATTTTAAATGACATCAGATGGAATTTAGATAACAAAAAGCTCACAGTGTTGGTTCTACTGGATCTAAGCGCTGCTTTTGATACAGTAGACCATCACATTTTATTAAACAGACTCAGCCATCTGGTCGGCCTCTCTGGTACTGTCCTCAACTGGTTTTGTTCCTATCTCACAGATCGATGCTTTTATGTAAGTATGGATACATGCTCCTCAGGAACCCATGAAATTGGATGTGGGGTTCCCCAAGGGTCAATTTTAGGTCCACTTCTTTTTAATCTTTACATGCTTCCTCTTGGGGATGTCATCAGGAGACACGGCATCAGCTTCCATAGCTACGCTGATGATACACAACTGTACATTGCCGTGTCTCCTGATGAAACAGATCAAATTGATGCCCTTCTTAACTGCATTGTAGACATCAAGTCATGGATGGCAGTGAATTTCCTACAGCTCAACCAGGACAAAACTGAGGTTTTAGTTATAGGTCCTGAAGGCCAGAGAGAGAAACTTTTTCCAAAACTACAACATTTTAAACCAACACAATCAGTAAAAAATCTGGGCGTGATTTTTGATTCTGAGCTGAATTTTATTCCACATATCAGAAATATGACAAAAATAGGTTTTTATCATCTTAAGAACATAGCCAGAGTCCGCCCGTTTCTCTCCCAGGCCAGTACGGAGGTGCTAATGCATGCTTTTATTTCCTGTCGCTTAGATTATTGTAATGCCCTGCTCTCTGGTCTTCCCAAAAAGAGTACTCTAAATCTCCAATTATTACAGAACTCAGCCGCACGAGTGCTGACGAGGACCAGAGGGCGGGAGCACATTACACCAGTTTTAGAATCACTGCATTGGCTCCCCGTGCGCTTCAGGATCGATTTTAAGGTTCTTTTACTGGTTTTTAAATGTCTTAACGGCATTGCGCCCTCCTACTTATCTGACCTGCTTTTACCATATCAACCCTCGCGGACCCTGAGGTCCTCCGGCTCTGGCCTTTTATCCCTACCAAAACCAAGAACTAAAACCCACGGTGAGGCGGCATTTAGCCACTATGGCCCCCGCTTGTGGAACAGCCTGCCGGAGAACCTCAGGTCTGCAGAGACTGTTGATATTTTTAAGGGAAGGTTAAAGACACACCTTTTTAATCAGGCTTTTAACTAATATTTTAAATTCTTATTCCATTCTTATGTGGTTCTATCGTATTTTATGTTGTTGTTCCTATCTTGTTTTTTTTTTTTTTTTTTAAACAATTTTCATCTTAAATAATTTTTTTTTAATTATTTATCTTCGATACTATTTTATTTTATTTATTATTATCTTATGCATTTTATCCTTTTAACTGTTCACTTCTTTAAATTATCTTTTGTCAGGGTTTTTATCCTATCTTATGTTTTAGTTTTAAGGGTTAACTCCAGAGTTTCCTCAGGGGGGTCCTCCACACTGGGAGCTGTGTCTGGGATGCTGCTGGGGGTGCTGTCCCTGGGTCCCTTTGGCCCAGCCAGTCGTTGTCTGTCAGGGTCGGGGGGCCTGGGCACTGGTGCCCCCCGTGGCACAGCCTGTGACTCCTCCCAGTGTGGACGGCCCCAAAGGTGGCGTTTCCTCAATCCTCAGTGCCTTGCCATGTCTCCTTATTTCCTGTAGTAAGTGTGTGTGTGTGTGTGTGTGTGTGTGTGTGTGTGTATGTGTGTGTACGTATGTGTGCATGTATATAGTACGGAGGGTGGGAGGGAGGGGCTTTCTTTATTATTGTTTTATGTTTCCTGTGTAAAGCACTTTGTGCTACATACTCATGTATAACAAGTGCTTTATAAATAAAGTTGATTGATTGATTGATTAAAGTCGCTTATAAATATTGGTAGTCGCGGGTTGCGGGGTTTTTGGGCTTGTTGTTGAAGTGTTCCCCTTCCTATTGTATTGCATGTCATATTGTTTTGAAGTCCTGAAACTAAAACAAAAAAGGATCATAACATATAAAAACAATAATAAATACAATGTTATTTCTGGATTCAGGGTGATATTTTTGTGTGTGCAAAGTGTAATAATCTCTCTCTTTTTTTTTTTTCTTTTTTTTACCACGAATGGAGAAGTCGCTTGTTTTGGGCTTGTTTGTTGTTTTCATAGGCCCGCTTGCTTGTTTCTCTCGCGATATCTGGCAACACCGAGCGACTTTTAGACAGCTGAAATTCAGGACCACAGATGGGTTTGGGGCAATACATTTCAAATACAGTGTTGTTGGACCTCTGACAGCTGTGTGAAATTGATGAAAAACAGTATAATATGGGACATTTAAAAAAACCAAAAAAAAAACCCACATCCATCTCACCTCCAGGGTTACATTTGCTTTAGGATAGTGCTAAAATAAAAATGTTATGTCACATGTGAATGCCATGGGACTGATTGACTGAAGTGACACCTGTTTTGGTGAATTATAGCAGGTCCAGCGTGTTGGCATTGCATCTGGCAGGTAATGTCTGCTGGATCCTCGTCCAGTAGGAGCTGCTGTTCCATCATAGACCTCCTCTGCTGTTAAATGTTTGCCACTTAACATTACTTTAGGATAATTTTTATGATTAATATATCAATTTTAGTGTTTCCTCAGCTTATAGGTCTCTAATGTGAAGTGTGATAAACAACACTAATACATATTAGGCCTATTGTGGATTATTATGCACTATTGTGGCAGTGGATTATTGCTCTGAGTGGATTATTGTTCACTCTACTGAGTTAGCTGTGTCTTTCTTTTCCACATTTACTAGAGTATTTATTGTGACAATATAATTTGAACCAATTTGCCTGCATTCCTACAGTTTAGTTATGTTTTTGATGTATTACTTTGTTTTATTCAAAAGAAAGATCACACACAATCAATTTAAAGTAAACTGTCCTATATATGACCGTTAGTTCTGCCCACAGAATATAGGTTAAAGGGATATCCCAGTGTAAATTTAATCCAAACTGTGTTAGACTCCCTCTCGAGAGATCAAGTTAGCAGACTGCTAATTTACGGAGTTTTATCAACCTCAGAAACGACCACACGACAACAATACACTGCAGTAAATGGATCCAAATATTAACCGCCACCAAAAAGCCACAAATAATGCTCAGAACAGCACCAAACTTCAGCAACAGTACAAATAGGGTCTCAGCACATAGTCTGGGGCATCTAACCTCCGCTAGCTTAGCTGGATTTTTATTGGGAAGCTAAAAACAGATTTCCACTCTCCTCCATCAGCTTCCGGGTTGGGGAAGTCCCAACGCGACGATTACCAAGTGCGATTAAAAAATGCTCAATTCCGTTCTTTTCCCTGTCCACTCTCGATAATAACTGTTATAAACTGGCAGGTAAGACACATATGAACTTTGATTGCTTTTCCATGGAGTCATAATCATACATTTTCATCCATGAGCTGCGGAACTCTACTGTACTCGGTAATCGAGTCGTCGGGACTTCCCGTCAACAGGAAGCTGCTGCAGAAGAGTGGTAAATTTTGTCAGCTTTTCAGTAGAAATCCAGCTAAGCTAGTGAAGTTTTAATGCCCCGGACTATGTGCTGAGACCCTAACTTGATCTCTCAAGAGGGAGTCTAACACAGTTTCACAGTGATTTAGACCATGGATTAAACTTACACCGGAATATCCCTTTAAGACCATATCATCAGTTAGGCACAAGTAGTTCACTTTGTAATACCATGTGAAATATACACAAAAATAATTGAAATTGGATGCAAGCTTTAAAGGGACAATGTACTGTACATTGCAATTTTAATATCAAAACAGATTATGAATTTCTGCATTAGTGTAACATGACTCAATTATATGAATATTTGCTTAGGATCTATTTTGCCTTTGCAGGAGCAATTCTGAAATATTTTGGAGCCGCGCAAGCAGCACGGCCGCCTTCAGCACCACCGGACCAGGAGGCAGCTGCCAGTTTTTGGTCAACCCATTGATCAGCTGTCTGGCCATCAGTTCTCTCAGATTCATCCAGGGCAGATTTAGTAGGTAGAGGGCCATTTCAGGTTAGCCCAAAGAGAGAATATGGTAGAAGTTTGCATCATCATTGTTTCTACAGAACATTAATTAATGGAGAAAAGATAAAGCAGACCTGGCTTCGCATCAGTTTCATTTATTGACCTAGAGAGGATCCCCATTGTTTACCTTGTATTGTCATTTTCTATCAGTTCAACTAGGGTAGGTCAACTTAAGATGTTTGATTTGAATTTGAGAGAGATTTTCACAACTCTAGCCTGTTTTCCTCTTAAAATGTAATAGACTGTTGCTTCTTTGTGGATCACCTAAAAGGGTTAAGAATATATCCATCTTAGTTTAACAAAATAGGGGCCCCAAACAGCCTCTTGCATAGGGCCCACCAAAAGACAGAAACGGCCCTGAGTGCTATTTTTGTAACATGCACTGTGGTTGACTCACGTGGTCCCTGCGGGCGACCAGGTGCCCGCCAGCATTGTTTTGGCTACCTCTGGTCTAGAGTGCTTCTCCGTGATCCTCCTATTGCCTGGAATGTAGCTCATTTCTACACCTCTTTAGTCAAAAGCATGACACATGAATACATGTAAACAGAAGTTGTTATACATGACACACATTATAATGGCCAATAATCAGCATGTAAGCATTTTGCCATGTTAACATGGTAAGCACGCACTTAGGCACACACAACCCAGTCTCACATGAAAATGTTTAATAGCTATGTTGGTCCACAGGGAATAATGTAGTAGTTTCACAATAATGCCTCTTGGCTGCCATTCCTTCTATTTCCAGTGAAAAATGCAATATTTTAAGATAGGTATTACATTAAAATGTCTTTTGATTACATTTTTATCGTGAAATATGCACTTCATTTTCATAATCATTGCTCAGTGATTGTATGTGGTCTTTAGTTTGTTAGTTTTTATCAAGGTTATTGCTAGTTTCGCCAGAAAAATGTGGGGCTGTTATGTTTGATATAGTGGCTATGGTGCTTGCTATAGGCACTGCAACGGCAGAAACCACGGCTTGCATGTTTATTGCTTTGTGCAATTATCTAGGCTGTTATATTATTTGTGTTCTTTTATATAGCTGTTTGATGGTGCTCTTCCAATAAAAAACGGCGATTTTACAGCGCCATACAGATGACGTATTTCTTCTGCTTCTGTGGATTTCCGACAGCTAGTGTAACCTGGACGTGAATCGCAATTGTTTTGCCAATTTTAAATTCATACATTTCAAACCTTACCTCCCACTGTGTGAGAGAGAAATGGGCACTTGGTCAATATATATATATATATATATATATATATATATATATATGTATATATATATATATGTGTATGTATATATATATGTATGTATATATATATGTATGTATATATATATGTATGTATATATATATATATATATATATATGTATATATATTTATAATTTAGCAAGTCTTACCTCCCAGCAGCAGTTCGAACACACTGTTTCAACTAATTTCACCATTTCCACCAAATGTATTTGAACTTAACATATTGGCAGTAAACATGTGAAATTTTCCAAATCCAGTTAACAGTAACTCATATACTTCTTTTGAGACGAAGAAAGTAGAGAAAGTCACCAGACTCCCTTAAAAAAATTCTTAACTTTGAGACTTTCTGCATTAAGAGAAACTGTATAAACTTACAACACATTTTTTTTATTATTTGGACCTACTTGTTCAATCGGGAAATGTTATATATGATAATAATTCTTTATTTGTGTAAAAACATGTATCTGTTTGTTCCAGTGATAAAGGTGTATTTGCATTTAGAGCGGGGAAGTGAGATCAGATCACAAATGGTCACTCAAGATGCATGGTTAATGCCAGTTGTGAATTGATTGGTTTGAATGCTGTCCATATATAAGATCTACCAATGTTAACAACCTCTCTCTCTCAGAATGCACCTGTTTGGCTATTATATAATATAGCCTATTTATCTATTTTCGCGATAGTTAGGTATAACTACTTTACAAACCCCCTAAAAGCTCAGACTTGAACTGTGACTGAAATCTTTTTGCTGACATCTAATAATGCTCAAAGAGAAACAAAAGATCTTCATGCTCCAACAGCAGCAACTGTGAATGATGAAACCTTGAGCACAGCAGCTGAGTGTATTCTTCTGTGGAAATGAGGACGATGATGAAATGATGATTTAAATTGGTGTGCGTTATCAGGAGCCATAATCCCTTTCTGTTATCCAGCCCCTGACACAGAAGAATGGTCAATAGAGATACTGTGTGGAATGGCACACAAACACACACACAGATACACAAAATATATGCACACGGATGTTCATATACTGTATATGAACATCATCAAATGACAAAGATCAATCCATAGTCTGCCCTGTTTGAATCCAGGTCTGGGCTCTGGTGTCAGCAGATGAAGAGGAAGAGGGTCTTTTCTGGAGAGTCATCCTGAAATACTCTGTGGCATTTTACTGTACATGTAGTCCTACGGTTGCACATCTGTTTAATGTTGCATGGTTCCTTAAAGGTGCACTATGTAGTTTCGGGAAGAAATTTTAATCAGAAGAGAAAACATTTCTGACTGAAACAAACTGCCCTCAAACAATAACACAATTTCAGACAGTTTTACTTTGTCTATATTTGGAGAACCCTTCTAGTAATAAACATTGCTGTGGGAACCTTGTTCTTTTCTGAGGACGGCTTGCTAATATAAATGAATATTTTTGAATTTGTGTATTACCTATGAAGAAGATTCGACAAAATGCAGCCAGTTAACTACACATTTCAAAGGTGCACT
Organism: Sparus aurata; assembly: GCF_900880675.1. Classification (NCBI taxonomy): domain Eukaryota; kingdom Metazoa; phylum Chordata; class Actinopteri; order Spariformes; family Sparidae; genus Sparus; species Sparus aurata. Next base: position 1,632,836 of record NC_044191.1, on the reverse strand, counting down.
ATGCAACTTATTTACGGGCCTATAAACAAGCAGAAACAGAGCTCTTTAGATGAGGAATAGCAGAGAGCAAATGCTTGGCTCAGACTACAGGAGCTGAGAGCAAATTTAATCTCGCCAGCTGGAAGAGAAATCTGGTCTGAGACCTTAGTTGGTACCTCTGTTCAATCCAGATTATTTCGAACTATGAGGGTTGGAAAAACAGCCATGTGTTTTGAGCTTTGGTGTGGTGTGATCAAAAAGAGCCAAATACCCATCTATAAGATCTACAGTTCAAGAATATAGGTTGAAAAAGTTCCATACTGAGCCTTTAATTGACCTCCTATATTGATCTTCTTCCCATAGCTCCGATGATGAAACAAAATTATTAATCAGGGATCCCACACATTTAAAGTGACTTTTTACCTGAGAAAAAATGAAAGAACTAATATTATACATTTCTTTTTAACTCTTTTTTTTTTATTCATGTTTTATTGTGTTTGCTAGAAACCAAGTCTAATCTTTGGTTAGGCCACCTTTGGTTTGCAGGGTCCACTTTGAGCAGCCAATCACAGTACAGAAATGTAGTAAACTAAGCAGATGGTAAAGGCATTCAGCAGGCAATGTGTATATGCAAAATAGTTCCCATTTTTTACCACAGCTGACTTCAGTTCAGTTCAGTTCAGATACAACTGTTTTATAATAAATGTATTATTACGATGCATGGGGCTGTGTGTGAGTCTGAAAAGGTTTCTTGTTTCTTTTTAAGGTGTGTTTACCCTCAGTTACATGCTAATGTTGATAAAGAAGGAAATGGAAGTGTACCACAAACACACACACACACACCAAACTGATTTATTAAAAGCAAGGGGTGATGGAGGCTGGGTGGGGTGTAAAATCAATGGCTGTTCCCCCAGCCTCAGTCAGCGGAGAGTTAAAACGCTGTTAAACTCCAGCCGAGCGGACGCTCTCCCTAACCAACCAGCCTCACTCTCATTGATTTTTTATTTAGCTTCCAGCAGTGATATGTCTTCCAATGCACACAGAACACACCAAGCCTCCACAGCTTGTCAGCACATAAATCAGGCCCCATTGAGCCCGACTTGCCCAGTGTGCAGAGAGCAGTCTGTTAACAGAATTAAACTCTTACTTAGTCCGGCTTCCAGAGAGGTGAGTGCCGAGCTGCGAAACAAGGCTCTGAGAGCAAATCCAACGCTCCACACTGCCAGGATGAGTCTATGCTTTGAAATGAATTTGCGTTTTTTTATCTGTTTGTATGGGGTAAAAGCTAAAGAATAATACATTTTTATAAGCATCTGACCATCATCTATGCTGTCTAAAATTTTGCTGCTGAAAAGATAAAGGACAAAATAACACATTAAATTGTCTAGTTCTAGACTACTTTGTGCTAAATTAAGCAGAAAATGAACAGCCGAAAATGCTCTGACAGATGCCAGCAATGAGACTCTTCTGTTGTGTTCTTTTAAGCCTTTGTTGGATTGATATGAGGTTTTTTAGGGTATGACCAAAGTGCTCTCGCCCTGCCTTCAAGCAGGCCACGGTGATATCTCTCCCTCAAATAAGCATGTGTTGCGAGACTCCATTCAAAAGAAAGTTGTTTTTAAAAGACTCAGCTCTCAGTAATGTTGTAGTTTCGACTAAAACTCTGTGGTTTGACGTTTTCTTTCTCTCCAGTGTGCCTGTTCCTATTTTCAGATATCTGCTTTAAATTATTGTTTCATAATTTTTCAATAGCCTTGTTAATGTACTCCTGGTGAAAGCATTTCCTGATTTTTCTGACTAAGTTACTCTTTCCTTATCACTCCATTAAAAAGTAATTAGTTACCTTACTTGTAATATTTCTATTCTTCTTTTACATAGGTAACAGCTTCAGCTATTTTTCATGACGATAACGAGACGGTGACGAGATAAACATGGCTCTTTGATGACTAAAACATGACGAGACGTGTGTGAGTTTTCGTTGACGAGACGAGAATGGACGTAAATGTTAGTGGGTGGTCTGTCAGACGTTCAAAATGCATGACATTTCTGCTGTCTTTGTTGTCCGCTTGTTGTTGTAGCGGCAAACTAGGAACGGTCGCTACTTTCAAATTAAAAGCCCCTGCTAAGAACCCAGTTCTAAACTCCAATGGGGTGCAATGTAAAGCTCTTATTTTTTTTTTTCAAGATTTTTTGTGGCATAGACACCTTTATTAGCAGTTGACAGAGAGGAAACATGGGAGAGAGAGGGGGTGGTGACATGCAGCAAAGGACCTCCGGCCGGAATCGAACCGGGATCGGCTGCGTTTTATGGCATGCGCTCTAACCACTCGACCACCTGCGCGCCAAAAGCTCTTATTTTGAAGACAAATTGGTTGTCACTGTTCACTGCCCAACATCGAGCTTCACGTCACGTCACATGTTTACGCCTACCCCCACATATATGGACGTATTTTAAATATAATCCATAAGTATTGGAGAGTGCTGTTGGACAGAAACCTTTTATCTCCATATTTCAACTTTTCAACTTTTTTTCCAACATATTTCAACTGTTTTTTCATGAATTGATGCCCTACTTCATCATACAAGAGTGTCACACACAAGCTGTGAAAATAGCAGATCTACAAGTTCAACACATTGCAACACATTGTGAGCTTGTAGATCTTATGTACTTATTGACCCAAATACATTTTTTAAAAGACTATACTTCTTCTTTTTGTTTTGTTTTTTTAACTTGAACTGACTAAAACTAGACTAAAACCTGTTTGAGTTTTCGTCGACTAGAACTGGACTAAAACTATCACATATAGAAGTGAGTAAAATTTGACTAAAACTAAAGAGCATTTTAGTCCAAAAGACCAAGACTAATACTAAATGTAAAATGGCTGCCAAAAACAAGCTTTTTTAGATCTTTTCCAGTAAATTCTCTCCACAGCAGTGACTTCATGACTGGTAAGGCACTGACTGGAGTCGGATGTCAAAACATATGAACCCAAATATGAACCCAAAATAGAAACTTATACGGTGGTACCTTGACTTACGAGTGTCCCAACTAACACATTTTTTGAGATATGAGCCGTCTCTCGGCCGATTTTTTGCATTGAGTTGCAAGCTAAAATTCAGGTTATGAGCCAGCTTCAGATACCCCACCGCTAGGTTGGCATAGCAAACGCCACAGTAAACGCCGTAACATCTGCCCAGCATCCCATGTCGCACTCGATAGCTAGACAGACATGCATAGGGCTGGGTATTGTTAAGAACCTCACGATTCGATTGGAGTTTGATTCTTTATGTTGCAATTCGATTTAAAGACTATTGATTTAAATGCTTCGATATCAATTCAGTAATAAGTAGTAATAAACAAATAATTAATTAGAGTACCTGTTGATAATTTTTTAATTCAAAAAAGTAATCTTAAATTACAAATCTTTCCTCTAGGAAGTTCTAGTTCAAATTGAAATGTAAACAAAGGCACACGATGTGTTTAGATTAGGGCTCTCTGCATCTGCCATGTGTTTGGAGACAGTATGTCCAGATAACTTTTGTCCTATCGACCGATCCATCTGGCAGTGTTTTGAGAGTGAATTTGCCATTCATAAGTCCTTTCTCCATATCCTTTCACTTTCGCTTTTCAGAACACTGTGTTTTTCCCGAACGCCAACCCTGCTTCTTCTTCTTCTGATTCCCTTTCTTATTCTTCTGCCACCCTCTGGATCTAGACTACAGGTGCCACCGACGGCCGTAAATCAAACAATGGATGTTTATTTTTTTGGTTTTTTGGAGTGATAATCGCGCGTTAAAATTTTCACGGCGTTAAGAGGATGTTGCGTTATTAACGCGTTCTTAAGTTAACTTTGACAGCCCTAGTTTAGATATAAAATATCGCAACCATAGTTAAGCTGAGAAAATGCCATTGTTTCTGGGACTGCATGGTACATCTTTGTCTGACATAAACATAGACATAACCGCGGACCCTCCGCCCTCCAGGTAGACGTGAGGGGGTAAAACGTTGACGATGAACCCCCCTCTCTCCACAGAGGAGAGTGCTACCCACAAGCTCCCGGTGCAGCGGCCAGGGTGAGACCGGCTGCGTTGGGAGTTTACAGTCTCAGAAAAAGCGGTGTTTCAGACATCGGCTACTCGCCTCCGCAGCTCCGACGGTGTTTCAGCGGCGCATCACCTTCTGACCCTCAAGTGAGGTCGCGGGCGAGGCGCTTCCAGCTGCTGGAGGCGGGGACCGAGAGGTCCGGCAAGGGACAGTGGGTGGTCGGGGCCTGCTGCTTGCCTCGATTGATTCAGAGGATTTTCTGAACCAATATTGAATTGGGAAAAAATGTATTGCAGTGCACTGATGAATCGATATTTTTACCCACCTTTAGACATGCACGTTAGCAAACTAACTTGACATACGAGCTCCGTCACGGAACGAATTAAACTCGTAAGTCAAGGCACCACTGTATTTCAATTATCTCTGTGTGGAAGAAGAGCACGCAGCGACGTGCGTTGTGCCTATGAAGCGACGCACTGCCCCCTATCAGTGCGGCACAGTACTTTCTGCCTCACTCTGTGCATTCTCACTGCACCTTTATGGCCGATCAGAAAGACTAAATATGTCACACACATTCATTAAATATATTAGTCATACTTTAGAACATCTGCATGTGTAGTAGATGTGTAATCAAACATGTATAATAGCGATATAAAGAGAGACTGCAATGGGCATGCGCCAACTTCCTGCATCAGTCATCAAGACATTTTATATTAATGATTTTATTACTCACTAAAGCCTGCATTTCTTTTTTCTCACTGAGTGTTGGCTTTTCTCCACTGCCAGTGCTGTTCTTATTGAGGCGTCTCCCCCTGACTATAGCTTCTTATTCTCCGCTAGGAAAGACAAAACGGGTGGGGGACTCGTGGTTATCTTCTCTGATCAGTTTCCCTGCATGGTATGCTCACTTGGTAACTTTACATCTTTTGAGTACCTGGCCATGCTTATTGGAAACCGCCAACATATCCTGGCATTACTAATTTATCGACCACCCAGGTATAATCCCATTTTTTTAACTGAATTCTCTGAATTTTGATCTACCGCTTTGATTAAACATGACAAAATAGTTCTGCTTGGTGAACTGAATTTTCACATTAATGATGTTTTGGATTCTAAAGCAACCACATTTCTAGATCTTCTTTCTAGTCTCAACTTCATCCAACATGTCACTGGCCCCACTCATAATCTTGGTAATACTTTGGATCTAGTCTGTACAAAGGATATTACTGCTGGCCTCCCTTCTATTCTTCAGGTCCCGGTCTCAGATCACTCTTGTGTCTTTTTTAACCTTCTCACGCATGCACAGACTATTCGCTCTGAACCTAACCCTCACTCTTTTCGTCCCATTAACAACCATGTTAAGTCCCTTTTAGCTGATCATTTGCCTGATAAACTTGAGTCATTCTCCAACACGGCTATGTCTGTCAACAACCTCACAGATAGCCTAAACAGTGCACTGTTAGAATCATTTGAATCTTTTGCTCCTCTTAGAACTAGTAGAGGCACTCAAACTAAATCTGTGACTTGGTTCTCCGACCTCACTCGCTCATTAAAACGGGCTTGCCGTAGACTTGAAGACAAATGGCGCACTTGAAAATCAGAGCCCTCTCGTGTCGCCTGGACTCTTAGCTTTAAACGTTGTAAACATGCACTCTCTGCTGCCAGATCTTCTTATTTCTCCAACTTGATTGAAACCAATAAGAACAATCATCGGGTCCTATTTAATACTGTGCCCAGGCTTACACACTCTTCACCTGTTCTGAGCCCTTGTTTCACAGCTAATGATTTTTTAGAGTTTTTCACTGATAAAACCTCCCAAATAAGTCACAATATCATTAGCCTGCAGCTCTCTAGTACCATGACCAACCAGTGCTCTGCATCTTGGTCCACAAGTTCACTCTCTCAGTTCAAACCCATTTCTGCTGAGGCCTTGGCCTCAATGGTTGCCGCCTCAAAACCAACAACTTGTTCATTAGATCCCATCCCTTCTGACCTCTTTAAGGAACTTTTTCCTATTCTGAATGCCCCTATACGTGCCATCTTGAACACTTCCTTCTCTGAGGGGTGTGTCCCCTTAACCTATAAATCTGCTATCATTAAACCAATCCTCAAGAAACCCAATAGCGATCCACTGGTTCTTGCCAATTATCGACCTGTCTCCACTCTCCCTTTTTTATCCAAAATACTTGAGAGAATTGTTGCTGATCAACTGACTGCCCACCTTTCTGCCATTAATCTCTATGACAATTTTCAGTCGGGTTTCCGCTCCATGTCACTCTACCGAGACTGCCCTAACTAGAGTAGTTAGTGACCTACTTGTCACTGCTGACTCTGGATCAGCCTCCTTGCTTTCAATTCTTGACTTAAGTTCGGCCTTCGATACCGTAGATCATTGTGTGCTTCTACACTGACTGGACCATTACGTTGGTGTTCACGGGCTGGCACTCTCATGGTTCCAGTCCTACTTATCTAGTAGAACCCAATGAGTTTTAATAACTCTTTGTCTGAATCCTCTACAGTTACTGCTGGTGTGCCCCAGGGGTCTGTCCTGGGCCCTCTGCTGTTCTGTATTTATATGCTCCCTCTGGGTAGGATAATTGAAGAATATGGTATAAAATTCCACTTCTATGCTGATGACACACAGCTATACATTCCACTACAGCCTAATGACCCCTCTCACATTCAAAATCTGGAAACATGTGTAAACCGAATCAGGATCTGGATGAGTCATAACTTTATCATGCTTAATACTGCTAAGACCGATTTGCTGGTGATTAAGTCTAATAATTATAAGTTCTCTTCCGAGAGTCTCTGTCTTAATATTGATGGATGTTCGATTTCTGAAAGCACGCACATTAGAAACCTAGGTGTTACCTTTGATCCAACCTTGACTTTCCAGACTCACATCAAGGAAATCACCAAGATGGCTTTCTTTCACCTGCGTAATATTGCCACAATCCGCCCTGCTTTATCCCGGCGTAGCGCCGAGGTGGTTATCCATGCACTTGTGTCTTCCCGTTTAGATTACTGTAATGTCCTTTTTTCTGGTCTCCCCATCAGTACTACTAGGAGTCTTCAGCTTGTGCAAAATTCAGCCGCCAGACTTTTAACAAAAACAAGCAGATTCTGTCACATAACTCCTGTCCTGGCATCATTACATTGGCTGCCCATTCAGGCTAGAGCCGATTTTAAAGTTCTTCTTTTAACTTATAAGGCTTTAAACGGACTTGCACCATCTTATTTAACTGAACTACTTTCTCCCTACATTCCTTCATGCCCTCTTCGTTCTCTTAGTTCAAACCTCCTTGTCATCCCATCAATCAATAAAAGTCAGCTGGTGGCAGGGCCTTCTCTTACCGTGCTCCTTTTCTATGGAATGGCCTCCCACTAGATATCAAAGAAGCTACATCCACTGCAATTTTTAAGTCCCGTCTTAAAACATACCTCTTTACCCAATATTTTGGTTTAAACTAATTCTTAACCGTTTTATCATTTTCCTCTGGTGTTTTACTACTGTCTGTTATTATTGTACTTGATTTTATTGTAAAGTGTATTGAGACCATGTACCATGGTGATTTTGCACTTTAAATAATACATTGATTGATTTATTGATTGATCAGTCAGTGTGTGTGGCACAGCACCGTCAGAGGTGAGGCACGGCTCATCGCTGCCTCATCTCGCTGTTCTCTCATGTATTTGAACAGGAAAGGATTTTGACCATAGACATGTTAAAATCAAGTAGAAAACTAATTTATAGAACAGTCATGAGCTTAAGTCCGATTATCCTCCTCTTAATGAATGAATAAACCACAGCAAGTTTTTTTTAAATTGTATATTAATGTGCAGACAGGGGAGGCGCACGTCACTGCTCCACAGCCATGTCCTGCTCTGAAATCCAGTTTCTGTTGTTTAGCTGCTGCAAAGTTTCACATTGTTGCAATGCTGTATCAGATACTTCAGTGTTTAATATGTTGTATTTTTTGCCCATGAGAGCATTTTGCTGCTTGCAGGATGTTTGCAGCAGATGTTTGACTGAGACAAACCTCTCTCCCTCATTTTCCATCCTTCAGCTTTGTACATGTCATTGTAAGACAGCCATTGTACATGGGAAAAAGAACAAATCACATGCTTGCAATGCAGTTACTAAGTACATTCTATAGTGACTGTAATATTATTACTGAGTTAGAAATTGTAATTCCGGACACTACCCTTTACTGGTGTAATGGCACATTAAAGAGATAAAGATATTGGCTTATCAAACACAAAGCAATACACAGTTGAGCTAAAACAACAAGTTAATAGATTAGTCAAATGTTCTGTGTTTCTGTACTTATCAGCAATAACAGTGTGGTCGTTTTTATTTTTTGAGTCAGTGTGTGTGTGTGTGTGTGTGCGTGTGTGTGTGCATGCGTGTGTGTGTGTGTGTGTGTGTGTGTGTGTGTGTGTGTGTGCATGTGAGAGTTACTTTGCCAGGTGTTTATGTCTGTCCGTCAGTGGACAGAGGTTGTCAGTGTGATAGTGTCACAGCCATACAAGTTGCAGTCACGAAACTATCAACTCAGGTTTGTGGCTGAGATAGGTGTGATCCAAAGAAGGGAGTTGGAAGTATGGGGATTGGATAGAGGGATATGAATAAGAAGGCTGTATCTAAAGCAGTGCTGCTGTCAGTTTGAACAAGCTTACAAGCACCTGAGTAATCACCTCTACATAGAAGAAAAAAGGGACAAACTGATCAGGAAGGCTGCTCTCTCCAGAGGATGTGGGGGAGAAAAGCATGATGACTAAACTACCAGGCATCATTTTCAAAAACCTTATATCATACTAACTATATGGAATTATGAGTGCTCTATGCAGCAGTGGAAGGCTGCTCTACCAGCTGTGAGTACCACCTTCATTGTTGGTACTCATTGTATTGTGGGATAATGGTGTCCATCGACACCATACATTTAAAAATTGAGGAATTTGGGCAAAAATGGGTAAAAGCACTCACTGTCCACCCCAGAGACCAATTTTCAGTTCAGTTCCTGCAGCATTGCTGCTGGCTTGGCAAGGCACTCCATCCATTATGATGAACAGTGTTTGTGGGTGGGAAGATGGTGAGGGATCATGTCTTTATATTGACTCCTACTGGTCAAGGTCCCCATGAAAAGAAGGGTGGGAGTATGTTTGCCAGATAAATCCTTTTACTCAGATACAATTACCTCCTTTTCTCTCTTGGCTCCATGTCCCTCCCCCTTAGTGTTTCTCTTTGGTATTACTGTCAGTGCTGCTTTTGAAAGACGGGATCATGGCTACCTGTTCCATCACTACCTGGAAATAGTGACCAATGGCTCCTTCAGTTTTGATTGTGGTACTTCTGTGTGACAAATCTGGGGAAAAAATTAAGCCCACTGGCAGACTTATAGGGAAACAGCTCCAGCTTCATACCATACAGACAGTTAAGAGAGTGGTATTGATCTTGTCATGTAACTCTCATAAAGAATGTCAATAAGCATATTTTCCAAAATCCATTTAGAAGATGATGTGCATTGTATGATCACACATACAGCGCAATGCCTTTGTCTGTTTGGATGCATGCTCATTTGGTTGTTCTGAAAATGAAGAAAGGGAATTATTAGAAAGTGACGAGACTTAAATTGAAACACAAACAGCGATAGGTGAAGACAAAAGGGAAAGTGGACAAGTATTCTCTTCTCTATTTTGTCTTGCCTTTTGTTTTTTTACTTCACAGTTTTTGTTGTTCTCTATATTGTTTATTTGTTCTTTTTTCAGAACTATAACCTGGAACTATACAAGCAATGCTAAAACTTGTTCATATAAGAGCAGACATATGGTAAGAAATCATGTTTTAAACAACAGTAAATAGAAGAATCTGTATCATTGCATAGGATTAGTATTTGTTTGCCAATTAAAAGGGGATTTTTGTTTTCTTCTTGATAGCGTATACACAAGACAAAAGAGGGGGGAAAGCCGATAAGATGCAACTAATTGTAGCTCTCCTTTCTGTGTGGCCTTTGATTCATGCACAATATATCACCCCCCACTGTATTATAATCCCTTAACACAAAGTTAATCAAATCACATAAAAAAATAAAGCTCTAAATCTTGAGAGATGCTCTGTGCCATGCGACAATACAAAAACAGAACTAGTACAAAATATGACAGGTCGTACAGTGCACTCTTGGTAAAGATATAATAATGATGCTTTTATGAATCAAGGTGCAGCATACAAAGCACACTCAATTATACATGCAGGATATGATATAGGAGTATATAACCACAATCTGGGTTTTGACCATTAGCTACCAGGTAAAGGTGGGTAAACCTGTGAAAGTTACTAAAATAGGAATCATGCAGTAAAAAGATGATGATAACTCTAGCCTAGTCAAGTCAATGGATCTAACTGTCTTTCCACCGGCACTGCAATCCCAACCACATTGCCTTGTGATCCCCCTAGCCTCCAAGCCTAGAGAGGTTGGCTCTTGGAACTAGGTGATGGTCCAGGGTTGGGCTGTTGACATCCAAGTCATCTTTGCATACTATGGTGCCGAGCAGTCATTCAGGGCCCCAAGGGTTACCACTAAACGGTAACTCCGGTCACACTCTCTCCAGGGGTGGGGAATAAGACAAGGAGGGGTGAAAGCTGCCTTCTTGGCCATGCCAACAATGTTTACCCTCAGGGTTGGACTGTCCTTTGCCGTCAGGGAGAACCACAGCAGGCAGTGGTTGTTGTGACGATTGGCAAACAGGATTTGAATTGACGGGGCCAGACAGTGGTGACAGTTGTATTGAAGTCAATGGGAGATGCATGGGGAAACACACTAAAACCCAAGATATCTACATTGTTTGTTCTAATTCAGAAATGCCTGCAGCAAAAAAAAAAAAAAAACATCCTTCAGAGAAAAGGTTAGCAACAACTTTTTTTCTCCAAAAAATTGGAATTGCTGGTAATATTGTGATAAATGTGACTGATTTTCGCTGTTGACACTGCACTTACACTGGAAACAGCAGCACAAACAGGAGCTTTTCCGACACAAATTCGAAGAATGACTCATGTGACAATATAAACGTCTATCATTAGCTTACTCTCTCAATTGATTTTTTCCATGCATCTCCCATTGACTTCAATAAAGCTGTCTGGCCCCAAAGCAAGATTCAGTGAAGTAATAGCCCTCTTTTCCTTTCCAAGTTCTAGAGCCAAAACTAGAAAGAATCATCTAAAATTAAAGTGTTCCTGTTGTGGTTAAGAGCCAAAAGAGAGATTGAATAATCCCCCAAAAAACACATTTTTATTTCTTTAACATTCAATGAAGAAATTTCCCCCTTGTCTGCATATGACAGTTTCTGTGAGGTGTGGAATTATCTAATATGAACAGCTGAGCTAATAGACAGCTCTTACAAACGTATTCATTTTGAGTACTGGTGATTGTGCCAGATTGGTGACTAAAACCTGATTTTCCAAGGATACATCAGCAAATTAGCTTTCTTGCATATACAGCGCATGAAGAAAAGTTCTGCCCAAACCGCATATTTACTAAAACTTTTAATACAGTACCTGTGTGTATAAATCTCTTCAACATCAAGCACACTGATGAGGAGTGTACTTCTGCTGAATACTGCAAGTACAAAGAAATTAGGTTTCTTACTCTGACTGAACATTACTACTCTGAGTCATTTTGCTATTGATGAGAAAGGAGGTAATCAACAGAGATGGACAGTAATATTTAGAAGTACAGACACAAAAGCTATAGAAGGACAAAAAGACGCCAGAAAATATAGGCAGAGAAAGTGTCTTATCATTAAGAGCATACTGAAGCTCATAACACTTTCTCTACTAATGAATCATTTTCTTGGTACTCAGGCTGCTCTGCAAGGTGGAGGGTCATACGTCGGCAGAATCTGAGCTAGAGTTTGAGCTCCTGTCACCCCAGCAATCACTAATGGAAGTCCCAGCAACCCCTCCTCCGCCTCGGCTGCCCTTCAGAGCAAGGGCACTGTTAGCACACATGTCAAGTCCAGGATGGAACAAGAAGGACATTTTGGCAGAAGAAAAGAAGGGGGGAAAGGACCAGCGGTTCATTTGCATACGCCTCTGATCCTAATATATACAGGTTGCCAACCTCCGAGGTCGGAGTTCACGCTTGTTGCCGGGGCAACTGGGCTGTTCTCCCCATCACTAGCTCGTTAAAGAGCTGCAGGAATAGGAATAGGTCCGCCAACTGTCCCCATCTTGCTGTGGCCATGTCTGTATGCGACCTCGCCAAGTAATGAGGACCTCTACCATGATGCCCATGCGAGCACACACACACACACACACACACACACACACGCACACACACACACCATGCACATTCTGCAACTATTACACCAAACAAAAGCAATAAAATCAATGAGAATACAAAAAGAGTGCACATGCATCTATCTGTGCGCAAACACATAATGACATATCAGACCAACAATGCAACTACATACACACATGCACCTATTTAAGCATAAAACATAGATCCCCATATGTTTGCACAAATCACAGCACCAAAAAGCATGCAAAAATGAAGGCATGTACACATGTGCACACATACAACTTGCAGCCTAGTGGCACACACATATAGAGTGCAAGATGATACCCTGCCAGAATTTAGCGACCAACTGAAAAAGTATTTTTCCACAACTCGTTTTAAAACCTTTAACCCTCCCAAAAAAAAACAAGCTTACAGAGTGAGTGTTGCAGCTCTCCGTGGCTTTCTCAGCATCAATTAGCATGTTTTTGTGCAGCTGAGCGTTTCCTCTGGTGGGCCGAGGTAAATAAGGAGATGGAAATGAGGTCCAGCGCTCTAATCCAGCCAGGGTGCAGGTCTCACAGTAATCCCCCCAAGAGCTGCTTGGCCTGGGGCATGCAGAGGGGTAATCCAGCCCCTTGGGACCTCATCCACTAGCCTGCGCACAGACACACACACGCACACACACACACACACACACACAGTGTGTGGAGAGAAAAATGAGAGCGAGAGAGAGAGAGAGAGAAAGAGAGAGAGAAAGAGAGAGAGAGAGAGAATAGAAATCGACACAAGGCCCCCCCCTGGCTAAAATGCAAAACTTGGGTGACAAAGTCCAGGCAACAATGTCTATAATTTCATTAGCAAGTGTTCCAAGTATCTTTTTAAGGTGTTATGTGTTGACTCAGATAAGATGAATAGAAGACATAACATTTGACAGATTTCTTAAAATATAGCAAAACATTTTAAATTTTCGTTTTAATGACAAGTAATTATCATAGTCAACTGCTAACAAGCCACTACTTTAGGATATTATGTGTTAAAACTTAAGGTAACATATTTTTCAAACAAGTTTAAGTTAGTTTTGGTCTTTAATATAAAGTTTAAATAGCATAGCATGAGGCAAATGTATTCAATTTGTGAGACACAATGGTCAAGATGGCATTGTGATCAGCTGTTAGACTAGACCAGTGGTCCCCAACGCAGGGGGTGTTTGTGTTACCAAAATTTTATTTATGCACATCAATAAGGTTGATGCCCCGGCGCGTCCAAATCACGTGACCAATTTAAGATGGACGTAGCAGTAAGACGCAGCCTTCGCGAGTCTCGGTTCCGAGAGTTATGTTTTGGTGCAGCCTTAAAACAAAATACCAGTTTTAAAATTGTGTTGATAGGCCAAGTAAAACCGGACTTACGATGAACAATGTCCGCCACGCTTTTCGTGAACATTGCTGTCACATTTGCCTAACCCTAACCCTAACCTGTTTGGTGATAGAGACAGCGATAGAGACATTTAGCGTGTTTGGAGTGTATAGTTAGTGTGTTATGTAGTGTTTGGTGTAGTGTGTTTAGTGTGTAGTGGAGTCGTTTTTTTGTTTAATGAGGAGACTGCTGAATGGGGAGCAGGCAGGAAGGAGCTGGGGGAAACCCGAGCCTGAGGCATTGACTGCTTTTAAATGTAAATAGTCACATATAACTTTGTAAATTTCAATAACTTATGCACAAATTTAGCAAACAACAATTTATATTTGCATTATAAGTAATAAAAAAGGTTTGTTAAACATATTTGTGCTTTTCACAGTAAAAAATGTAACTCTTTCCAGCTTGAAAAAATAACTGTACAGTCACACGAGAGGTTGTGCTGAAAATAATGACACCAAACAAGGCAAGGTAAAAAGTTTTTAAGGTGAAATATAATGGCAAAATCAAAAATAGTCAAAATTCGCCAATTATACCCTGTACCCCAGAGGTTTAAATTTATAAAATCCCAATAACACACCCAACTGGATAATCAAACCTCTGTATAATCCAAATTGAAGCATATTTTGGTCCACTTTTAAAATATAAAAGTTTGTAATTAATCACTTTATTCTTTTAGTGTATGCGGTTTGGGGTTGGGGGGGGCCTGGCTTGTCTTGAACACAGGCAAGGGGGGCTTCAAGGAAAAAAGGTTGGGAACCACTGGACTAGACCATGTCTGCTATGCCAAAACATAACTATAAAGATTGCCAACATGTTAATATCCTTAAACCTCCAGTATAGATGTCCAAAATTCAGTAAGACCTCTAAAATCTGGTATGGTCAGCCTATTATCTGTCAGTAAATGTCTCATATCAGATGACTCATTTGACTTTACTTTTACCTAAAGACCCTCTGTGATTGAAACATGACATCAGTAGTTACTAGTACTTTTTTTCATGTGCATAATTTGGTCCCTGCTTTTCTTTTCATCAGGTTCTACCAGAGTGTGACTAATTAAATGCACACATTAGCTTGAATATTTACCTACAATATGGTATAAAGCAAGAGTAATAATAATAACGATAATAACAATATTGGCGGTCAGCGTGATTTTACTCCTGATGCAGCTTCTGCCATTACGGGGCTTTGAACATTCATGCAGAGGCGTGGCTGTGGTAGAATTAATAGAGTGACAGCAGACCTGGGCCCAGGTAACTAAGACCCTCTTCATCATGCTACCTGTCAGTAGGTCGGCTATATTAGGCAACAAGTACACATGTTGCCCTCAAAGTTGATGTGTTAGAAGCAGGAAAAATGGGCAAGCGTAACCCCTAGATTCCACCAGATACATGTCCGCTGCGTTACATCTCCGAGTGATTATGTGATTATCGGTGGAACTCCTCGAGACGCTAGCTGTCAACCGTACTGTGGCGTGGCGGATTCAGAGTGCAACTGGAGGGGGTTGCCGGACGGCGGAGCAAAATCAGATCGGAGCCGTAACGCAGCGGACACATATCTGGTGGAATCTCGGGGTAACGATTTGAGCGAGTTTGACAAGGTCCAAATTTTGATGGCTAGACGACTGTGTCAGAGTATCTCCAAAACTGCCGCTCTTGCGGGGTGTTCCCAGTCGGCAGTGGTCAGTATCTATTAAAAGTGGTCCAAGTTAGGAACAGTGGTGAATTGGCAACAGGGTCATGGGTCAAGGCTCATTGATGCACATGGGGAGCAAAGACTGGCCCGAGTGGTCTGATCCTACAGATCTGTTGCTCAAATTGCTGAAGAAGTTAATGCTGGTTCCGATAGAAAGGTGTCAGAATACACAGTGCATCACAGGTTGTTGGAAATGGGGCTGTATAGCTGCAGACCAGTTAGGATGCCCCTGCTGACCCCTGTCCACTTCCGAAAGCACCATCAATGGGCACGTCCCACTAGTATTTTTTGCCCATTCATCTTTAGCGATGAGCTCCAACTCTTTCAGGTTGGAGGGTCTCCTTGCCATCATCCTGATCTTTAGCTCCCTCTACAGATTCTCAATTTGATGCAAGTCAGGACTCTGGCTGGGCCACTGCAAAATGTTAATGTTTTTGTCCACTAACCATTTCTTCACCACTTTTGCTGTGTGTTTTGGGTCGTTGTCGTGCTGAAATGTCCATTGGTACCCAAGGCCTGATGTTGTTGAGAATCTTGATGTATTGCTCTTTTTTCATTGTGCCGTTTACTGTGATTAGGTTCCCTGGTCCATCGGCTGAAAAACACCCCCAAAGCATTAGGTTCTCACCCCCATGTTTGACAGCGGGGATGGTGTTCTTAGGGTTGAAGGCTTCTCCTTTTTACGCCAAATGAAGGATACATCATTGTGGCCAAACAATTCACTTTTTGTTTCATCCGACCATAAAACAAAAGACTAGAAGTCTTCTTCTTTGTCAAGATAAGAATTTGGAAAGGCCAAGCGGGCTTTTGTGTGCTTTATCTTGAGAAGTGGCATCCTCCTTGGTCTGCGTCTGTGGAACCCAGCACTGTGCAGTGTCCATTGGACTGTCTGCCTTGAGACGTTGCCACCAGCAGAGCCCAGATTCACCATGATGGCCTTGGTGGTGATTCTTTTTCATCTCTCTCACTATCCTCCTGGCCAGAACAGGTGTCACTTTTGGCCTCTGACCACGTCCTCTGAGATTTTCCACAGTGCGGAACGTCTTAGCCATGATTGCCATGAGTTGATTAAAACAGCTGTTCCCAATGAATGAGGGTAATTGGGATGCTTTAGAACAGCTTGGAAGGTATAGAACTGTGAATTTTTTTCTTTTGACTGTGACAGTTTGCAAAGGGTATGAATAATTTTGGACATGCTACATTTTCTTCAAATATAAACAACAGCTGAATAATATTTTTTTCCACAATGATGCCTCTTGTACTTCATCTTATTTTCTTTTGGGAGAAGCCTGTGTCATTTCGGATAAAAAAAAAACAAACAACTTGCTGGTTGAATAAAAGCAGAGGGGAACCCTCCGGGCCTTCAAGGTATTCAGTGAAGGCCTAAAAAAAATATTGAAAGAATTTTTATACTACTAATATTTTTTTTCTCAATATTTTATATTTAGTGAGTAATACACTAGTAATAATTTCGAGATCACTGTTATAAACTTGGACTTTTATTTCTTGGGAAACAGTGGGTTAATATAATGGAACGGGAAATGGATCGATCACAGTTTTTCTTCCAATGGTATCTGGCTTATATTTTGGATATTACTTTTTCAAGGTTGCCTTTTCAGGTAAAACTAGGAATTATCGACCATCACCTGACTTGCCAGGATTGGTGCAAGCTAGCATGAGCTACCAGCAGCATTTTCAAGCTAGCAGCTACAGTTGCTGTCAGTAGCCCCATTCACACAGGCTTTTAGTATGCCAATTCCCCGCCTCCGTCTCAGTGTGATTCTCTCGGAGGCGGCAAGGGGTGAAATTTCGCTCTGGCCCTGGTACGCCTCTGGAGGTAGTGTTAGGGTTGTATTATTGGAGAACCAAACCAGTGTGAACGGATAAACCGATAAGCTGGGTCCTTTACTCAACTTGATACAGAGAAATGTTCCACAAAGCAACATTACATGACCAAACAATAGTAACATTGTAACTGTAACTGTCTTTGGCAACTTATATGAGGAAAAAAATACAGCAGATATATGTCGAGAAGCGTCCGTCCTCCTGTATGTCCTCCCGCCCGTCCTACCGACTCTTCGTCACATTTCTGCCTGAAAAATAGCGTCTGTCACCGGCAAAAAACTTTAACTCACCAAGTGTTTGTGATGAAAATAAATCACTGCGAAGGTCAGCACTCTGGACCGAGGCAGTGAACTGTCCCCCGAAAAACAGCCTCTGTGCAGCGAGTGAGGGAGTCACATTGATGAGGGACACTGGGGAAACACCTTGAAAAAACACAGATGTCATCATCATGACATGTACCGTCACGCCTCTTTAGGAGCCGCAGAGCCGGCTTTCTGTGTGAATTCACAGCTGTTCATCTTTAAGGCGGAGATGCTCTGCTCTGTGTGAATCACCCTCGGCGGAGAATTGGCGAACCGCGGCTGTGGCTTTTATGCGTCTTCTCCTGTGTGAATGGGTCTAGTAGCTAACGGGCAGCCTGCGCACCAACAAGCTGTACTGCTGGGACTGTTTGCTTTTAAATCCAGACAAGGGGCCCTGATCCAGCACCGGATTTAACAATTTAAGTTGCTTAACCAAAGCAGCAATGAAGCATCTACCCCCGGACACCTGCGTGCCGCTCTCTCTGTGAAAACATTTGGAGACACAGGTATTAACCTGCAGTTGAATGAGCAACAAAGGGGAGAGACCATTGCACACAATGAGAAGGTGAGTAGGGGCAGAAATATGTGTCACTAAAAACTGAATTTGAATAATTTATATTTGAATCTGAATTGCTCAGATTGAATCACTGCATTAAAATTAATCTGAATAGCATGATTTGATAGGAGCTGAATTCCAATGAACTTGAAACCGAATAAAATGAAGTTTAATTCAGTTGCTCTGAGATGGTATTTGATCCTCACTGAAAATTCGACTGTATATAAGCAACTAAGGTCTTCTGCCAGTGTACCTTATTGCAAGCCCTAGGCTTAAGCATTGGGGATTTTAAAATGTTTTTTAAGATGTTTTTTTAAACTACAGTTTAAACATGGGGCGGCCCAGTTGGAATCATAGATGTAATAGTTAGAAAGCTGTAGCATTTGTGTTGAAGAGCAAGTCTTGACAATTTGAAGCACCGGCAGTGTTTTAGCTGCAGTGTGCAGGCTAACGGCTAACAGTAAGCTAGTGGAGTGAGTGAGTAGGCGAGCGAGAGTGAGAGAGCGGCGTGTTGCATTCACTGTCAGGGTCAGGGGAGACAGAGGTGCGCTGATGATCGGACAGAGTTGGATGAGCAACAGGAGCCAGTGCCCCTGTAACTCTGAATCCGGACCCCCCTGTGTACAGTTTCAGAGCAAATTGATTCAATATTACATTCAGTTTCAAGTTTATTGGAATTCAGCTTCAAGCTAATACATTCAATTTCAAATTATGCTATTCAGATTCAATTTTTCAATGCAAGTATTCAAGTTAAACAACACAAATTCAAATTATGTGATTCAAATTTATTTTTTCAATGCAATTATTCAAGCTGAGCAATTCAAATTCAGTTTCTACGTATACATTTCTCCGCCCATAGGTGAGACAGAACAGGGAGATTCTGAAACAGCTCATCCACACTGTGGTGTTTTTGGGGAAGCAGGAACTACCATTCAGAGGACATGACGAAAGCAGAGATTCAGCAAACAAGGGGAATTATTTGGAGCTGCTGGACAGCCCAGACCCAGAGCAGCAGCAGCACAGCCCAAAAATGTAAATCTTGCATTAGTAATGTCATTCATTTTAGATTGTTATTAATCAGACAGTTGAAATGTACATGACAGGTTTTTGAAGTTATCTGGTTAATTCAAATGCAGCACCGCTGAGAGTAGCAGCAGCACAGCAAAGCCCAGACCCAGAACAGCAGCACAGCCCAGAACAGCAAAGCCCAGACCCACAGTAGCACAGCCCAGACCCAGACCCACAGCATAAACACAGAACTGAATTTGTAAGAAGTATACTTAAACCTACAATTTGCTAGTTTCATAGCCATTAAGGCCAGTGAAAAATGGCTGAGCGTAACTTACAAAGAGCTTGTGCTTTTTTCCCCAATTCACCTCAGTGTTTGTTTTATACTTTTGGCAGAAATATAAAATCTACATTGAAATTCAATTTTGGCTAAGCTCAAACAAACACAAAAAACATTGGATTAGCATTGGATCCATCTTTAGTTGTTAAACAGTAGCTAATGATTATTCTTATTATGATTTTACTTTCATTCCAGCTAAACAAATATATGAAGTAAGTGAATGTGTAATTGGCTTGTTTCATTTAGTTTTTTTAAATAAGTGATGTCATGATAGCCAGCTTTGAATAACTGTTTTTCCAGAATCAACTTTGTGTGTTGTGAAGCCAGTTGGGGCAAAGAAACCTTTAATATGGTGAACATCCATGTGACAGGGCTCTGGCTATTATTTTTATTCATGTTTAATTTTTTATTGCTACATGTGGTCCTATTGAAGGCCCAGGGTCCAAGTCCACGGATCGCCACTGAATAAAAGTAAGTTTAAGTCAAAATTTGCCAGGGGTATGAATAATTTCGTCCTTGACTGTATATAGCATGTGTTTGTGTATACACTGTATATACACATACACACACCACACATATACATATATGTATACATATACATATGAATACACATATAAGTACAGCTCTAATTTTGGCATCGACCTCGTGAATTGTTCCTCAATAATATCAAAGTTGATATTTTACCACTGCATGTTTGACAGATGTGCTTAAAAGACTGGCTCATCACACCTCATACTTTATGTATGAGGCCTCAGGAGCCCTTCTGGTACTGGCAGACACATAAAATCTACCAGACAGCTCACTTTACAAATGTCCAGAAAAAAAAGAAAAAAAAGTGTGTGTGTAACACCTCTGCTGCAACATCCTCATCCTACGGGGCACACGGGACACAACACCGGGGCTTTCCCATTGAGTGAATGCCCATCCCTTCACACTAGTTTGACCTCAGTTTCTGTCATTTTCCCTCTTAACCTACTTTGCTTCCTCCATCAGAGGGGTCCTTTTTCCTTTGCAGTATACTTGGGATAGCGTCCAGGTAAAAATGCCTCTTCTTGTTTTGACCGTGCCATGGAATACTTCCTTTACACACACAAGCACACACAGGGGGCAGGAGCAGGTGAGGGAAAAGGAGGGGGAAACAGGTGGGGAAAAAACAACAGTGAACGAAAAACAGAAAACACAAACAAGGCTGACATGGCACACACCATGACAGGACATCTATATGAGGATGGTGTCATTTCTCTCGAGCCATGACACTGTGCAATCAGTTACTTCAGAATGATAAGTAGAGGCAATTGGGTTGTCTATTGCCAGTAGAAAGATGTTTTTGTTTTCTTCTGTTTTCAAGAATGCTTTTATTATTATTATTTTTTATTAAGATTAAACTGCAACTACTACACATTATGTAGTGCACGGATGTCCAAACCTTCTTCCTTGAGCCAAAACTTAAAGGTGAGCCATGAGTCAGAAGCAAACAACGTGCTTTATTCAGATGCACAATGGTACTTGGATCCCCAGTTCCTTGAATTGACTGACTTTCTACCAAAGTGTTCACCCACAGTGCTCAGGTTTTGAAAAACAATAATTTTGGATCCTACATATTTAAAGAACATTTTTACTTAAATAATAAAACTGCATAAAAAAGCATTTTAATATATGTATTTATACTATTATACTATTATATGTATATATACTTTTTGTTTTATTATACCATATAAAGATCTGGCACTCCAAATCAAACCTTACGGCAAGAGAACTTTGGGCAGCCCTGGTGTAATCTGCATAGTTTGCTTTTGCTTTTTTCTCAGCCTCTCGAATAATTAAAGTCTGTGGGATTTCTTAAAAAGTGTGTCCAAATGATTCATGGCACCATATCACTACACAGCTGGTATACTGGCATGCTTGTATTCTGCTGAGAAAGGGTGGGTGAAAAATCGGAGAAAAGCCCACAGATTCAGGACTAAATGATGATAAAACATCTGTGAGTATGAGGAATTGAGTTTAAATATGTGCGTGAGTGACGTTGTTTAAAAAGAACAAGATACTGTGAACACCTGAATCAGTGACTTATCAAAATCGGGTTTTGTCCTTGATAATGCCATACATTATGACTAATTTTTAACTATTGTAGTATATATATATATATTGTGTAGGTTTAGGTACAAAAACTACTTGGTGAGGTTTCAGAAAGTAACACTGGTTTCCAGTTGGATGTTTTGTCCAACCTTCAGCCCTCATTAGGACCTTGTCCCATACCATATACACCACGCATTGCTTTGACTGTTTTATATTGCTTCTAATGGGTTTACACTGGAGTAAGTTTAAAGCCTGCTGTGTCTCATACAGACACTAAAGGGTACTTTCTGTGTCTGTCATAATACTACATTCCTGCAGAAGGCTGCACTTTCAGTGCCGCAGTATCAGGACCCTAGTTTAATACTTTTCGTTATAGTTTTGAGGGTTTATTCCACCCAAATACTATTTTGTGACTCATTATATATAATGTCCTGCTGTGGCGGTCTGGGTCTTTGTTGTTTTTTGAGCTTTCCCCCTGTCTGTCTTCCCTCCTCTCTTCTCCTTCACCTGCTCATGTTTTTCCTGTGTGTGTGTGTCTGTACCTGTGCGCGTGCGCCAGTGTCGGCAGTAGTGGAGAAGTGCACCGGAAGGTCATTCTACTCATCATCCTCTGCTATACATCTCATCTCTCATCTCCACTTCAGTGCCAGATTGTTCCGCCACATCACAGCTATTGTGTTTAGCTTTGTGTTCTAGTTCCACGACCCCTATCGTGTATATCCTCTGTGAGCTTATTCTACATGAGCTTGCCGTCTCATGTGAATTTCTTTGTTATACTTTGTGTGCAGAACCTCCAGCGCCTCTCCACTCTGGCTTCCTGCTAACTCGGGTCCTACAAATGCGGTCCTGAAAGTGCAATCCTTAAAACTCTCTCCAAAATGCAACATAAGTTTTTTTTGTGAATGTATATGAGTCAAACCTTCGTGTAAAAGCATAATTTCAACACTTTTAAGATTTACCGTACTTTCGTTTTTGGGCAAGCTCATTTTCAACGGAGTGCTACGGCCACACTTACGCTAGCATCAAAATCGCTATTTTTAAAACACTAAGAAGGCTCGACACAACATGAAACTTTGCTGGTAGTATCACCAGGGTCTCTACACATGAACACGAGCATTGAGAACATTGTTTGTGTGCACAGAGTTTACTAAAAAGAAGGTTTTTGGACAACTCACGTTAGCAGATGTTTCCTCTGCTCGCTGCCGTCCTGGCAGCCGAGAAGTATCGATCTCTGAATGCAATGTAACTTGGACGAGCGTTAAGGTGGACCGCTCTTAAAGCTTAGTTCCATATAAATGCACCGATAATTCATTGTTTTGTCATAAGCCAAAAAACAATATTGACCTTGAAGCCTCATATAAGAAACAATACTAAAATAAAAGCAAGAAAATCATGTGAGATATCGTGTGGATAGTTGTTGTCGGAAGACAGTAGCGGTCCACCTTAACTCTCCTCAAAGTTATGTCACATTCTGAGATCGATACTTTTCGGCTGCCATGACGACTGGGAGCGGAACAAGCTACTGCTAAGGTGAGTTGTTAGAAAAACGTTCTTTTTAGTAAACTCTGTGTACACAAACAATGTTCTCAATGCTCGTGTTCATGTGTAGAGACCCTGGTGATACTACAAGCAAAGATTCATGTTGTGTCGAGCTTTCTTAGTGTTTTAAAAATAGTGATTTTGATGCTATTGTACAAGTGCCCCTTGCACCGAGAAAATAAGCTTGACCCGAAAACGAAACTACGGTAAATCTTAAAAGTGCCTCTTTCATCATAATTATGCTTTTACACGAAGGTTTGACTCATATACGTTCACAAAAAAAGCCTAGGTTGCATTTTGGCGAGAGTTTGGCTTTAAAGTGCAGCCTCCTCTACAGCAGCTATACCCTACTCATCTGTCATGCCATGGGATATGAGAAAACTAAAACATTGGGCAGCCTGAGATTGAGACTGGGCTATGCACTATGCATATGCATATTTAAATACAAAATTATTGGTATCATGTTGGTAAATGGGATTTGACAATCACACACTCATGACAGACCTTTAATACATTCTAGTCCAATATAACTACAAGCTCTGAATTTAGTTTAATCTTACACAAAAAGTGTACCTTATAACATTCATAAAGGTATGATTTTACTTAAGGGCTGTTGTGCTGCATCTGATTGCAAAGATAAAGTTAATTAACTGGTAAATCAGAATAATTGTAGTCAGACTCTACACAACAGAGATGCCATGGTACCTGAGGGGGCCATCAGTACACACCTTTGCAGTTCCAAATGTTGGACTTGTCCTGAAACAGAACTGTGGAAAATACACCCAAGCCACAACTTAGACCTCAAAATAATTACACCCAGGGCATCCCTTAACAGAAAGAACAAACCAACACTAGCAGTAGCATGATGTTCCGACAATTAATGAGCAGTATGAAGGGATATTATTCTTCTTGCACCTTGAGTTCACACCTTCATGTTAAAATACAAAGTATTATGATGACGAGGCAACATGTTCTCAGAGTGAGAGAGATCCATTCTGACTACCCCCCCTCAATAAATTTTTTTATGCTCATGTTATATTTCTTTGACTGCTAAATGGTAAAAATATTTCAGAGAAAAACACACTCACCTGTGAGCACGGGTAAACCTCTGTACAACACACAGTTGTACTGCAGTAACTGATGTCCTTGTGCTGCTGCCTGTTGATTGTACAGTAGTGTCCTGTGTTTTATATTCATTGACCCACTCTCACCTTAGGCTGCTGACATTTGGACCCGTCCATCGTCCACAGGGTTGGAGGCAAAACGGGCAGGCCTGCGGGGCAAACCCATAGCAGGAGGTGGGTGTTGTGGCTGAAGGACGGCCAGCTTTACCTGTGCGCATTAGCTGGTTGGAGAGTAGGCATGTGCTTCAAGGCAGTGTAAACAAACAGGATAAAACATTTCCATATAGCTCTCAGAGGAACAGCATGATGTCTGTCTACCAAAACACTTCCACAGTGTCCAGCAGGATAACAACTGTGTGTGACAGTCAAACACACAAATATTTACAGTGCTTTGCCTCATGCGGGTATACTGATCTATACATACACTTAGACACACATCTGTGATATACACAGACAAGCTTTTATTGACTGTTGTTTAACAGCCAGAATGCGTCTCAACATCAAAAGAATTATTCATTTTTGCAGGGAATTTAACCTGCTCCCTTCCACCTTTAGAGGCCAATTAGTACCTGCAGTGTAATGAGGCTTGACAGCATGTGGATGTTGCACATAATTAACACAAATGGCATTAGGCAACTGCATGACACCAGGCTGCATGTGGTGCAGCTTCTCTGTGAAAGACTGAAGTAAGTCAGTCAGGTTGACGCAAGCCTGTGCTGGATCACATTAGCGTAACCAATTCACAAACAGTGGAATCGAGACACGGAACAGATCACATTGACTTTTGTCTGACAGGCTGCGGGTGAGTGAGTCCGTGTACAGATTTGTCAGACTACTGAGCGATGTGTGTGAGTATGTACATTGTGTGTGTGTGTGCGTGTGTGTTTGTGTGTGTGTTTGAGGTCCATGGAGAGGTGGTGTGACTGTGCTGACATGTGTCCGACAGTGTGGCTCGCTCCTGGGCCTCTCTCTCACACTCCACTGGCCTGGCTCCCCTGAGCTCCATGCATAATGCAGCGGGCCAGAGACATCGCCCTGCATGATAATGTGCGTGTACATGCCTGCTGTGTGTTGTGTGTGACAGCAGGGGGGAGCTGGCTGGCATGGCTGCTCAGCAAAACAGTTTGTGTGTGTGTGTACAGTCAGCATGTAATCCACATCAACGTATGTACTGACAATGTACCAATGCATTTTTATTCAACATAGAGCAGGCGTGTAATATTAAACCAAAACATATGAGAAAAGTGATGCATATGTCAGAGCAACATGGTTACATAGGTACACATTCAAAGGTCTGAATATAAATCAATACAACTCTCAAAATTCAGTCTTTACCAGTAACTTTGTGTCTCAGTGCTCTAGTTCTAGGCTGTCATCATCAGAAAAGTTATCATATAAGACGACCTGCAGCTTATTATGACTTTATAATTGATGTTTCTTGCAACTTCTAGTGGTCAGTTATTATAGCGGTAGTGGAAAAAGTTGGACGGAGTAGTATAAGTAGTGTGCAGGCCTCCACAGTAAAGTTGAAGAGGTCATAGATGGAGAGGAGACTAGTGTTCATGAATAGTGTAAATGTCAACAGTGAGCTCTTTTAACTTACTAACGTAGTGAAGATATATCAGCTACATGACATAATGTGAGTTAGTTAGGTAGCTTAGGTAGATCTGCAATGGAATTTACAGAATTAACAGCGATTTTAACCCAAATCATAATATTTTCCTAAACCTTACCAAGTGGTTTTCTTATCTAAATCTGACCAAAATGGAACCATATGACAAGGGTCTGGTTTGAGTGTTACTGTTATGCTCGAAAGTATCTATTACGATATAACATACAAGTCATTTTGGGAAACGCTGAAAATAAACTTTTTCAGTCATTTCGGCATTTAAATGTGTTGGGTCAATAATACCCACTTTGATAATATAAAATACGCTTAAACCTTGTTTTGTAATGTGGAAGGAGAGTTCATTTTCTTGGACATTTCTGATTCATTACTTTAAAAAAAAGGGGACAATTGAATTTCCTTATTAAATACTAAAGCAATTTTGTCAACAAGTATCAAATCTGAGCTAAAAGCAATTCAACTGGTGCTGAATCAAATCATATCACCACTGCTGAACTGCAGTATATGGTATCACACTGATGAAAAATGGTGCCTTCACTGAGAAACAAAGGAACAATTATCCCCCGAATAAAGGCTACACCCAAGCTGAGAAAACAGCAGCAGGACTAGAATACCGTTTCTCTCCACTCCACATCCAAAAGTAGTGACTGTGGTCATTATGGCTATATATAGTTGTGCTGCTTGTGGCCTTCATTAGGTCTCTCATTTTGTGGTAGTAAAGGGCAGTGTGGCTCCTCCACGCTGCCCTTTTACTCTGTGGCACCATGGAGCTGTATGTAAAGGAGGACCCTGACTCTCCTAATAAAGGCCTTCATTTGGGCTGGAGGAGAGATGAGCTGCCAGGCCTGATTCACACTGTAATTGTTATGGCATCATTATGGAATGTCCTTTTGTAGGTAGTTGGGAATAATTTAATTCTTGGTAGAGGGGTCAGATATGCATAAGCCAAAAGAGTTGAAGGGTACTCTACCCCTTTCGAGTCCATGTTTCAAGTCTGGCTGACATGTCCCCAGTGTCGGATTTGACATCCGAGGGACTAAGTAGGCTGGCAAAGTGCCCCTGGCATCAGGGCACCCAGATGGACGTGGCTTGACCATAATCAAAGCTCAGACACTGTCCTCCATCACCCTGAAGGACACAACCACAGGCGCCTGGTCTTCCGCCCCAATCCTGAGCCTACTTTCTTGTCTGCCTTTACACACAGCAGCAAAACAGGGAAAGAAAAACACTTGAAGTTTTTATAAATTTAAGCCAAAGCAACATCAAAAATAAAATCTGATATAAAAGCAAAAGTAGGAAAGCAGGCTAGACTGTGTGTTTCAGAGATATCAATAGTCTGGTATTGTCTCAGG
This sequence comes from Sparus aurata, assembly GCF_900880675.1. Classification (NCBI taxonomy): domain Eukaryota; kingdom Metazoa; phylum Chordata; class Actinopteri; order Spariformes; family Sparidae; genus Sparus; species Sparus aurata. The sequence goes on along the minus strand of NC_044191.1, from coordinate 1,605,656 downwards.
CAAGAGGAGGAGGCGGGGCAGCGGATCAGAGAGCTGTGCCCAGTGAGGGCTCAGTCTGCTGGGGGCAATGCTTCTGGCAAACCCCCTTACCCCTGCTCTGACCTGGAGGATGCCCCGGCCGCTCCACGCTCCAAACACAGTGGGACGAGAAGCCGCACTGAATACCAACCAGCTGCTAGCTTCTCAGGAAGCTGAGCACAACACAAGTGGAAAACAATACAGGAGTGAACTGCTGTCAATGTGGGATTTTGAACACTACAGAAAAATATGTGGTTGAAATGATTTGAATGCATGATAGACACTAAAGCCCCCACAGAACTGTCTGGAAGAGGAGACAGGCATTCAGCTGGTGGCAGTTTCCCGCTCTGTCCATAGTGCGAAAGATCGGATACAAGCTGATTCTTTGTGTCGACATGCCGTGCGGCTCCCTATAATATGTCATGTCAGTCATTTGGGTTGAGTCACGGGGAATGGCAGTGACAGACTGTACCCAGGTGTCTGAGCCTGACTTGTCACATTATGAGCATGGTCCTAGGCTGTCTTAACAAGACAAGAGTACGAGCACTCAGCTCTGCCATGATGCAGCCCTCCCCTGCTCCAGAGGACCCCTGGAGGAGCCAAAACACCCTTGACCTGTGGGCTCTGCACTTCCTGAAATGCCACATGGCTCCGGAGACCTTTCGACCACGCTGACTTGTATAAAGAATCAATCACCCACTTGCTGTCTGGCCCGCTGGGTCAAATCACCGCCAGAGCCACAGCTACAGCCATTGACAAGTTGGCTTATAGTAAAGCAGCTTTGGAGAGGGGCTCTGTCTTTAACCACAAGATCAACCAGCCATGTCACTGCTGTCCAGTGAAAAGCCAAGAACAACAGTCTTATTTTCGTGACACTGCAGTTTTGATGTATTTTTAATGTTTCATATACCCTACAGGTCAATGTGGTTTTCGTCAACACACAGCTGCAATGTATAGATCAGCTGCAAAGTATAGATGAGCATGAAATTTGATTAAAATAAATTCATACAGTACTTTTAAAAAGCAGTGCAGCTTTACAGATACATTACGGAGAATCTATTGTCAGAAATGGAATATATGCCATGAAGTTTTCATGTAATTTTCATTGAAACCAAGAACTGTATTTTCATAACCAGTATAGTCTAAGCTTGAAGAGACTTCAAAATTATTAATGTTATGGTTGGAGGTTGATTAATAATAACCTTACAGGCATGTTTTCTGTGTTTGTGAAAGATAAAGAAACAGTATAGCCCCTGATACGTCCAAAGTGCATATCGGCTTGCACACTCGGCAGCCATCTTGGCAATGCCACTGTACAGTTCTTCTTCTTTCTTACAATGTCTCTATTACATCCTGCTCTTCTTCTGAACTGTCCATGTGTATTATGGTACCACACTCAGCAGCATCAGGTATGGTAGCAAAGCACAATTCTTTTGGAATTCATCTGTCTTTAAGCCTATTTGTATCATTAACATAAATACTACTCATATAACAGTGAAAAATTAGTTATTTGTGAAAAAGTGGTTGTTGGTAACGTAGTTTGTCATAGTTTGAGTTTGTGGGTTTGTAATTTCATGTGTTTTTTGATGTTCTGCCCTCTTGTTTTTTTTTTACCTGTGTCCTATGAGTTAATTAGCCCTTATGTATATGGTCTGTGTGCTCCCTGCAGTCTTTGTCTGTTCCTGTGTCTCCTCATAATATGTATCTGGCTTTTGTTCCTTTCTGCTCACATCATTCCTGGTTTGTACTTTGCTTTTTGGTTGTACTTTGTTTAGCTTTTGTGTTTGGTATTTGGATTTTGGTCTTTTAAGATTTGGGATTTTATGGCATGGATGTCAGCTGTGATGTCAGATGTCTTTCTGTGTATCCCGACAATATTAATGACCCCCAGAGAGGAATAATACAGTTGCATTCATGGGAGAGCTCTCCTTCCAGGTAGAAAGTGTGCAAGTGAATTCCAAAAAGCAAAGTATTAATATTGGCCTTTAAACATTTGCACTGGTCAAATCAATAGAATTTGGTGTTCAATAAAAACTTTTCAACTAAGGGGAAAGACAAAAAAGGTATAGCATTTGACATTTTGTACTTTGAAAACAATGGAATTATGGGTATACCGCTGAATACTATGAAAACTATAGCAATGATTATTTACCAGGAACTTTAATCCAAAACTATCCATTGGTACAAGCTTTCAGACCCCCTATTGGTCGAACTCTCTGTAGCACCTCTGCATTACCACATCAACTAACTTCACCCTCGTTTCCCCTCCCATAGAGCCCCGACCTCAACGCCCCCACATGGCCCAGCTCAGGAGGAGAGCAACCCACTCTTGTGGACTTCACTGAACTCCTCTGCCCCACCTCCTTTCCTCCAATCCTCCATCACTCCCACTTGCTCTTCTCTCTCCTCCTCCTCCACCTCCTCTCTGCTCCCACCTCTGCCTAGACAGCCGGCCGCATCGATTTCATGTTTGGGCTGCCCACATTGATTTTCATGCAGGTCCATGGATCATAACGCTGCTTCCTCTATCTCAGTAGTACAGTGGGAGGCAGGGAAAATCGTCTTTGACAGTTGCTTCACAAAGATGCAGCAAAACGCCCCTGCAGCCCCACTTTCACCCCAGCTTGCTCTTTCCAGTACCTTCTGTACTGCGTCCCTCCCCACCTAAACCTGTTTCCTATCCCTCTACCATCTGCCCTTCAACTCCAGCAACCTCTCCAGAGTCCACAACCCTCTCACCAGCTTATGGTGGGCATCAATTGTAGTGGAGTGATGAAAGATTAGGGAAGCGTTCACTTCAAATGTGGCTTCTGAGCACACTTTTGTTCACAAAGTGGTCTAGGTCTGTAACATTTATGACAGGTAAGTACTCACAGACAAAACAATCTAATCATAATCATGAATGAACTATTCATATATACAAATATATATGTATATATATATATATATATATATATATATATATATATATATATATATATATATATAGATAGATAGATATATATATATAATGGATTGGATTTGTATGGCGACACCCAAAGCGTCTGACAGGGTTCCAGGTTCCATTCATTCACACACAGTCATACTGGTAGTGGTAAACTACGATAGTAGCCCCAGCTGCCCTGGGGCAGACTGACGGAAGCGTGGCTGCCACGCAGCGCCTACGGGTCCTCCGACCACCACCTAAAACATACAGCAGTCATACACATTCACACAAGGCAAGGTGGGTGAAGTGTCTTGCCCAAGGACCCAATTGGCCGGGCGTGGATCGAACCGCCGACCTGCTCTACCACCTCAGCCACGGTCGCCCCGTTATATTTGGATTTACATTTTATCTAATGATTGCTTTCATTTCATAATTTGCTGGTAATTAAAGGTGCTGTAGGTCTACTAGCCCTCTCAAATATCAAAATCTTTGGCCTTTATGGCTTTATTGATAGTACAGCTGAAGAAGGTGACAGGAAACAGGGTGAGAGAGAGGGAGCGACATGCAGCAAATGGTCCCCAGGCCGGGAGCCGAGCCTGGGACCACTGCAGCGAGGACAAAACCCCTGCACATAGGACGCCTGCTCCACCAGCTGAGCCAAATGGCGCCCCAAAAGATTGAGACTTTTCAAGATATGTAAAGCTGATCTGGTCCCAAAAAAGTTGGGAAAATGTGTTTAACAGAAAGTGTAATAATTTGCACAGTCAGTAAATCCTTTCTGATATATACCCAATTGAAAACAATACAAAAAACATTATATTAAATGCTTCAACACTCTTGTGCTTAATTTGAATTTGATGGTAGCAACATTTTGGAGTGGAATTTCTCTAGCCATTTCTGTTATTTGTGTTAAATGACATTCGAGAACCATTTGTTTTAAGTAATGCCTGCATCCCTACACTCCCCTGGCATGTCCCGGGCATACAACCCAGCAGATGAGAAATGCCTTCTCTCTATCATTGTTGTGGCTTTACAAACGTGTAAGCGTACGAGTGTGCAGCGGTGACCTGAGGAAGTGGCAGAAATGTCACACACGTCATTTGTGCAGCAGTAAAAATCCCAGCTGTCTGGGGAACCATCGATCTGACAAGTTGTTACAGAGGAGCAGAGGTAGGAGGAGGCCGTCAGGAGTGTGACACTGACAACAGCTGGGGATCACTCTCTCTCTCACACATCATCGCTGTCTCCCTCACATATCATGTTGCCCTCTCTCACTTTCCCTATCTGTACTTGTTCTTTCTCTGTCCCTTTCTGTCTTTCGTCTCACTTTCTACTTCCCTCTTTCTACTTCTGCCTCCAAGCTTTGACACTCACCCTTGCTCTATCTCTCTCTTTCTCTAGCTCCCAGCTCTAACCTTTCTCTCTTCTTCCTTCACCTTTCTCACTCTCTGCCTTCTTCTCCACTCACTATTCTCTCTGTTCACCTCGTTTCTAGACTGATTTCTCCTCTTTTTCCCTAAATTATCGTCACTGCCTCTTTCTCAACCTTCCAGCTATTCCTCTTCCGGTCTACTCTTCTCTCTTTTTGCCTCGTAGTCTCAATACTTTGGGGTTTTACATTTTTTCAAAGTTCTTCTGACCAGTGTTGGGTATAGTTACTTCGGAAAGTAGTTAATTAGGTTACAACGTTACCATCAATTAAACGTTACCAAAAATGACAGTTTTTCTCGATTGTTTACACACATTTTCTGAAAGCATGCCTCATGCTCTCAGAACTCTACACACAAATCAAAAATCGCACACACAATGGGCAAAACCCCTCAATTCTCCTGCAAAATTAAACTTTACATTCAAAACAATGTTATTTCTTCTCAAAATGGTATTTTGTTTTCAAATGACACACACAAACCATCAAATGAATAGACATTTATAAGAACCAGTTGAACACTGATGTGCTCAGTGTAAAACACTATGATGAATGAAAACACTTCTTCTTCATTCATCATAATGACTTAGGCCTTTTTTGTTCAGTTACACTTACTACAGTCAGTACATACATAAGTGTGTTGTAAAATATTTGAGAATATTGTTTATATACTCAGAACACACAAATACACGGTAACAGATATATTTTATTTTTCCCACAAAAACAATGTACACAGTGTACATCCCAACCAACACAAAGTGCATATACAACAATATACGGTCTACCTACAAAACAACAGAAGAATTTACTGTACACAGTTACAGTAAAAAATAAAATAAAAAACTGTGCAGCATGATCTCCTCTGTTTCAGTCTGGCCACAGCACCTCATCCACATCACAAGCAATGTTTTCCCTGGCCAAGCAGCAAGAGAAACATCACCTAGCATGGTGAATCCAGCCATGAAAAGCACCAACTGCTATATATCCACATGCATCTTCCATAGTTTGGAGAAGGGGTATACACATTTGTGGATTTCGGTCATACACTTTACAAAAAATTCTCAATAGGATTGAGGAATGGAGAATATGGAGGGAGATAAAGCGTGGTTGGGCAGTGAACCAGTTACGAACCAGAGCAGCCCAGTGGAAACTTACGTTGTCCCAAATGACAACATACCTGAGCTGCTCTGGTGGAGTGAGTGTGTTGTGTAGGGTGTCCAGGTGTTTGCCCATTTGATGAGTCAGTGTGCATAGTAGGGCAATTCACTTTAGATTTTGAATGACAGAGTGTTCTTTGTGAAAGCAAGAGATTTTCTTCATGAAAATTGTGCCAAATGCAGAGAATTGTGTGTAGTGTTTTGAAAAAAGTGTGTTTTAGAACGGCAATTTGAGTGTAAAGCAGGAATTGTGCTTCTAGTTTAGCAGAATTGGTTCAGGGGGTTGGTGCATGAGTTACATGTTGTGGTCATTTTGTCTCAAGTACCAGTTTTTTTCTCAAACAATTGAGAAAAACTGTAAACCAGGGATCTGTCGCTCTTTACAAATCCAGATGTCATATTAAATACATTTTTTTTTATTGAAACAGAGCATGACCTGGAATATGGAGGAAGATGACACCTTTATTCAGGATGTGTGTTGTTTCATGTGTCACCTGTAGGAAAACATCGATAGTTGTGATGTCCAACAGAATCACAATCCATGTTGTTGACTCATCACTATGCTGGCAAGTGCACATTATCACAAAGGTGTTCTATTTTCTGACTGACCTTACCTGCAGGTGAGAAACAGCATTATTTAATTGCTAAAGGAATGAAGGCTGAACCCTACACTAAATGCAGACAGTCATACCTGTCTGAATCAGACCCACATGGCAAGATCAACGGACAATAATCTGACCTCATACAATCTTATGATGTATGAATAGTTTACTATTCAGAAAATTAGACATCATCTGCCAATTGTTCTTAAATGTGTGTTACTTATTAAGTACAGTTACCCACCAGCTGCCTTAACATGCCAGATTTTGTTATGAGCCCCCTTTATTGATACTTATTTGTGATCTGTTGTCAGTGTTTTATAATGTGTAGGCTTTACCTCATTGTGGAGTGAGACTCTTCATTCATCTCAGTTGCAGTGTGGCTGGCAGCTCCTCAGCCTTGGCTGGCCTGTGCATCCAGCTGTCAGACAAACAGGTAGGAGGAACGGATGAGGTCTGGGGGTTACGGCCCCAGACAGATGAATAGACCTCTTGATTGATGCTGGCCTTTGTGCGCATCTCAGCGCTGCTTCTGTTCTGACACGAGTCTGTTGCACAGTAATGTGTGATCAGAAGAAAAGGGCACCGGCTGCTCTGATCATCATTCTGCCCCACTCCCTCGTCACCGCCTCCCCATCCTCACGCCAACATCAACTGGACAGAATCAGACTTGACACCAGACACACTTAACTAAGTCAGCTGAGCGTGGGAAGAGAGGAGAGTACACTGCGGGGCAGAGGAGAGAGATATTGCAGGTGACTGTGAGGTATAAGTTCAAGACAGGACAAGGCAGTTCATTTGCTAACTCGCTGTCAAATATAGTTGCCATGGGCGTTTTTAATCTGTATTAGTACCTGACTTTTTCTGATTATGTTAATTGGGGATTAACTGATAATTTAGTGCCACATAAATATACATTATACAACAACTAGTTCTGAACAAGCAAACTGATTAGTCAACTAAGCATTTAGAAGATGCCTTAAAGCTAGGGTCTGTAATGTTGTTCAGAAACACATTTTGTTATACTGGGTGAAATGATCCTGCTGTCCTGAGAGTAGTCAATACATTATGTATTCAGAAAAAGGAACGAAAATAATTGGACCTCTGTGGCAGCTGTAGGACTGAGAAAAATCTGACCAATCCGAGCCGTCCGGGTCAGATGCACGGATTGGTCAGATGCACGGATTGGTCAGATGCCTTCATGTCTCTCCTCTGTCCCTCCCTCCTCTGCGCGTGCACACGTTACGTTTCACTGATACCAGAAATTTTCAGCACTCCTCTGCAGAAATACGGAGTTGCAGGAAAAAACGTTAATTTGGTTACAATGGCAGAGAAAATGCAGCCAGCGTTACTTTAACAGCTCACCCCGCTAAAAAGGCAAAGAAAAGACAGCCTGAGGCAGAAAAGGCTGCGACGAAAAAGGCTCTGGATAAAGAAAGAAGTCGGACCGAGTCAACATCGGTGCGGCGTTTGGAGACAACTGGGGCATGTGAAGGGCTTGAACAGTGATGCAGAGGTTGCTCTCTTTCTGTTGGACAGGTCATTATTTGTTTTGTTTCAGGGGGATTTGTTATTTTCATGAAATATGTGAGGTTTGCCAACTTGGCTACGTTTGTAGCTCGTGTTAGCCCAATGCTAACGTTAGCTTCTTTGTGTGTTGTTTTTAGCCATGAGAATGGCTAATGAGTTGGCCCAGTTTCCGCTGGATACGGTCCGCTGCGTTGCGGCTCCGATCCGGTTTTGCTCCGCCGTCCGGCAATCCCCACCGGTTGCGGTTTGAGTCCGCAACGGCGCAGTACGGTGGACAGCTGGCCACACGATGTATGCTAGTGTCAACACAAAGTGTTTTATTTTAAAAAGTAACCAGATGTTGTTTGTTATTTTGGCGCTTGACTTCCTGTCTGCTCCGTGCTAAATTCAGCTGAATTGCTGCGTCTTGCTCCGGCATCTCCTTCTCCCTGCTGAGTCCCACTAACAGATGTTCAAGTTTGAGGGGGCGTGGCTTTGGACGGAGCACTGACGGGATGGGGAGGGGAGGGTGGAACTTAAAGCGAAACTCTCGCCAAAAAGCAACCGAGGCTTTATTTGGGATTGAATATGAGTCAAACCTTCGTGTGAAAGCATAATTACGAGGAAAGAGGCACTTTTAAGATTTACCGTAGTTTTGGTTTTGGGCACGTTAATTTTGAACGGGAGTGCATGGGGCAGGACATGCTAGCATCAAAATCGCTATTTTTTGAACACTAAGAAGGCTCGACACAACATAAAAATTTGCTCGTAGTATCACCAGGGTCTCTACTCATGAACACGAGTATTGAGAACATTGTTTGTGTACACAGAGTTTATGAAAAAAGAAGGTTTTTGAACTGAGTGATGCTGACGATACTCTTATCTGTACTTTTTGAACATCTACCACCGCCGCGTAATCATGACACTACCGGGAAAGCAGCCTGTCAGTCTGCCGTCTGACACACATCCTGAGTGTGTGGGTTTGTTTAAGCTGCAGCAGATAAAGCTAAAGGGAAGGAGAAAAGAGGGAGGAAATGAGAAGAAGTGGCAGCTAAAGTGACGGTGAACGTGTGGAGCGCCGAGGTCCGGTCAATTTGCCTGTGTCGGGTCGTCACGTATTTGAAGCCTCGCACCGGAGGAGAAAACTCCGACTTTAAAAATGCGGAGGTGCTTGTGTCGTTTATTTTGCGGTAACGCGTCTCATACGTGACAGTGCGTCCCCGACGAGTGTGTGTCTGTGTGTATCAGTGCTGTATACACACGGACACACAAGCACACACGGGGCGCAGCGTCGGAGCAGTGAAGTGAAACAACAACCTGCAGGTCACTGTGAGTCAGAACAATAAAACTTAGGGTAAAAAAGCAACATATTCATAAAGAACCATAGAAGGAGATCCGATTTTATCATGATGACAGATGTAGATGTAAGGCTGCCTAATCCCTCTCACTACAGGTAGCCTAGTCCTGACTAATACATAGCTTCTGTTCTGTTGAAGCTGCATTACACCCATAAAATCAACACATTTTTTGTGCAATGATGATTTCAACAAATGTTGTGTTAAATCAAAGGATTTTCCTGAGGGGAAAGTTACACAGACACTCTACACAAAATTTTGTCATGAGCATTGGCCAATCAGCTGAGATGCCTGTCCTACGTCACAAGAGTGTTCAGAATCCAGGAAATAGAAATATCGCTATGTTGTCTTACTTTCTGTAGTTTTTAGATAGAGGGACTGATAGTCAGGACTTAAGAGAATACATTTATTTTTATATATAAAAAAATGTTTTGTAGGCTTCTATTTACATTTCAATCAACTTTGTGTTTCTGTTTATCTCTGTCTCACCCTCTTTGTCTTTGTCTCCACTAATTTGTGCTCTGAAATAAAAGCAATCCAGTTATGATCTTATTGACACAAAAATAGTAAAACCTCACACTGTAAAAAATGTTAAGCTCAATAAGTTCTAACTTGTTTCTATCATTTACTTGTAATTAATATAATGAATTTTGAAATTTCAACTTAAAGGTTGAATATGTAATATGCTTATTAAAAGCTATATTTTTTCAAAAATAATACATCCACGGGGCGTTTAGAGGGGCGCAGATTAAAAGTAATGCGTTTCCTTGAAAAATTATATTTAGTCTGAACTAAATAATTTAAGAAATTTTGACGGGTTCGACAATGACTTCCTGTTTACATCGTACCAGCCAAATAGCGGCCGGCATTGCGGGTTGCCAATTTCGCAACCTCGGCAATGCTCGGCAAAGCTCGGCACAGCTAGGCTGACACTGGGTAAAATGGCGGAGTCTGCAAGCTCTTCAGAGCCCCAGCGAACGGTGCGTTATCTGTCCCAGCAGCTGAGTGACCGGAGAAGAGCAAAAACCAGAACTGGAATTACTTTTTTGTTGTCGCGACTACGATCTTGAGACACTAGATGGCGGCATTCAGCTCATATTCGATATTTCACCTTTAATTTAATGATTTATTGGTATTCCAACTCAAGGTTTAAGCCAGTTAAGTGAAATGGAAATTTCAATGTGTCAACATAACTTAACAGTATGAGTTTTCGTTGTTAACCGGATCTCTTAGAAACTGATCATGACCGTGGTGTGACAGCAATATTAATGCGCCGTAAAATAGTGCGTGTTGAAATTTCGTCTTGATATGATAAGGGACTAATAATTTTGATATAATGTTTTTAAAACTTGAGCAGGCGCTCCACCCGGTTCCAGCTGCCTATTAACAGAGGAAGAGGTACAGTAGCTGAGCAGATTGCGAATGGTGAAAAGAGGAATGGCGGATGACTACGGTTTGTTAGAAAGGTCAGGATCAGGTCTGGCGGCAGTACGGTATGTTATTTGGACAAAGGGCAGCCGAAGAACAGGCGGGAAACACAGTTGAACAAAGAAGTAAGGTAAGTGGTTGAATTTAACACATAATTAATCTTACCCAATTCGAGTTTTAATACGTTCACCACTTCAGAAGCACATTCATGGCGCTTGGTGAACGTTTTCTACGGTACCGATGTAACCTTACGGTTTGTAACGAGTTAATGTTAGCGGCCTCATGGACTATGAGTCAGTAATTAGTCGTGGCCCGTGTCCCTTATGTGTGTGTGTGTGCGTGCGGCGTCTGTTTAGTTAGAATTAGACATAGCTTAAACTGTGTTGTTTATAACATTGCGTGAGTTAACTTAACGGCTTCGCACGAAGCTCTGTGTCAGTAATTAGTCGTGGCCCGTGTCCTGTGTGTGTTTGCGTGCGCGCTTGTCCGGCGTCCGTTTAGTTGGCAATTAGCCGTAGCTTAAACTGTGTTGTTTGTTACATTACTCCAGCTAATTTAACGGCTTCGCATGAAGCCCCGTGTCAGTAATTAGTCGTGGCCCGTGTTGTGTGCCCGCGCGTGCGACGTCTGTTTAGTTAGCAGTTAGCCGTAGTTTAAGCTGTGTTGTTTGTAACATTACTCCAGCTAATTTAACGGCTTCGCATGAAGCTCTGTGTCAGTAATTAGCCGTGGCCCGTGTTGTGTGCCTGCGCGTGCGACGAGTTGGCAGTTAGCCATAAGTTAGCTTAAACTGTGTTTGTAACATTACTCCAGCTAATAGAGTGGCGAAGTCACGCCCTTCAGTTTCCGGTACATGGGACCTCAGATGCGAATTATTATGAATGGCAGTCAATGGAGAGATAACAAATATTTTCTGGTCCCGTTTGAATTGTGCTATGAATTTCACATATGTTGTTTGTGGTTTTTAAAGATAATTTTCCATCCAAAGATTGCTACAATTTAGCGCGAAGAAGCTTGATAATGTTAGGTTTTGTGTGAGGCCGCTTTGTGAACTACAGCCCTTCACCGCTCCTGACGCGAATGATGTACGTCACCACCCGCTCACTGGCGATCTCTCTGCACTACTTCACCGCTTTTTTCCAAGGGGAGGATAACAGCCTAGAAAGAGGCGAACATCATTATAAGTCGGGGCATGTAGAGCTGTAGCTGCATCCATGCCGATGGGGAGATGGTCGGTCTTGTCCACGCGAGTCGCAGGGAGCATCGTTATAAGGTTTCGGTGAGTGATACGTCTTCGCTAGCTAACTAGCTAGCTAATTGCAAGTGCTGTAGTGTAGTGGCTAACTTAAGCTCTCGATAAGAGAGTCAGCAAAGTTACCAATTTCTTTAGCGTCTGTTATACCCAGCAGAACATGCAAATACTAATATATCCAAACAAAGTCTGAATCATCTCACATATTTTGCTAGCCAGCTAACTGCCGTAGCTCTAGTAGCTAAATGAAGCTCCCGATATGAGTATGCATCAAATGCCTTCGTCAGTGTGTTATCATTGCTAGTAGTGAGTGGCGTTAGTCCTATTGTATAATCTTGCCTATATGTGTGTTTTGTTTTCCTTTTCCATTTAGACTCGTGCCAGGACAGTGAAGACATGACCCTCACTGTGAGCTTCAGCATGGTCCCTTCAAGCGGTGTGCCTGAAGATGGCTCTGAGGAGTATTGTTTTCTCACTCTTCTGGAGACGTCAGCAAATATCTCATAAGATGGACATATCATGTGCGACATGTACAAGACACTTTGTTCTGCCAGTCTTTTGTCCTACACTGTAATTATATCTTTGCAATTAGGCTTAATATCATAGTTAAGCCATTGAAACATCAGGTAAGATTTTTACAAATGAGTGTGTGTGGTGATAAAATATAAAATCACACTCACAGCCCATACAATTTATCTGACATGAATATTGAACTTGAGGATTTGAATAAAATCTAAGTTATAAACACTAATGCAGGTAAATGACTGTCATCTTTCACATTGGGAATAAAGTAAGCTCGTATTCTGTTAAAGGCTGTGTCTGATTGTTTTTAAACACAAACATTGTTTTTGACTCAAAGAAACACAGCTCAAGGTCATAACTACAGTCAACTGAATTTATTTGAAATGGTATACAAATCCAAGGCACTGACTTGCAAGCAGGACACACAGGAACAGGATATGATGGTGCTGAGGAGAGAAGAATATAGAAAACATAAACTTGTGATAAAAATGGAATTAATGCTCACTTAAACTCACTTAAAAAGCTACACTGTTACATTTTTAGTGTGTAAACGTTCATGTGAGGTCTGATTGGTGCTTAAATAATTAATTGCATTAATAATGCCTTGATGAAAAGTCACAACATATGCACAAGGCACTATCCCACATATTGCGTGTAATATGATTGACATGGGGTGGTGCATTGTGCACAGTTTGAGGGACTGGGAGACTTGTGGACATGTTCGTGGTTGTTAAGTGCTTAATTTGGTCACTGGTCAGTTGTAGATACTGCTGTGTAATGCTGACACTGCTAACTGTGATGCAGTAGAATTAATAAAACACTTGACCTGAAAATTCCTGTGTCCATCAGTCCTGGTTGGGGGCTTTAGCTGTTCCTACAAAAAGAGAGAAAGTGAACAAAGCAGAACATGATTTCATCACAATTTTATTAATTAATTCTTTAAAGACTGATTCAGACACGGTTGCAGTAATCATTTGTGTATGTTATTGGTCTAACTCTAGGCAACAAACAATCCAGGAGAATTTCATGCAAGGCTGGCTGCTGGTCTCCGTAGTTTCGACTCTCTCTGATCAGTCTGATTTTGTATTTAAATTTACAAGATTACAAGAGTGGATTAAAAAGTAAAGTAATTACATGTTGCTCACTCCACTACCTTCATCACTACTCTGAAGCCAAAGTACTCTTACACAGTCAGATGAAACGTATGGCTATCACAGTATGTGCACCCTTTGGAATTGTGTGGTTTTCTGCACTGATTGGTTATAAAAATGTGGATATCTGATTGTCACCAGGAGCACTGGCTTGAGGGTTTTCAATGAAGACAATTTAAGCGGGACATTTTTTTCTTGCGCTAATAACATGTCACACCGTATGAGCAGTCATGCATAAAACATCTGCACCATCATACCATGCAGAAATCCTCACTATTCCAGAAGGTTCACTCTTTTTCTTCCAACTGTGTAAAATAATGATAAGGATAAGGATGTACTGAAACTATGAAAATCAAGGCTAAACTTAATGTTAAAGTACGCCAGTTGTTAGCTGCTAGCTGGGTAGCAGCTAAGTTATCTTTGCTAAATTCGCATATACAAATCCCTTACCTGATCAATTTGAGCCAGCGATTCTTCACATCTGAAGGGATCCGAAAGAAACAACAGCCGTGCCTGCTCGAATGAGGACTGGTACAAAACACACCAGCATCTTGAAATACAGGAACCTTGCTTAGCCACTTGACAGCGGAGGGAAAAGTTCATGACGTGACGTCACATACGCGACATGTAGTCTTTCTCGTCATTTTTTCTCTACAGCCTTTAACTGAACAATTGCACAATAGACTGTCAAACTCTTGATGTGAAAAAATATCATTTAAACCCACAAACAACATTTGTGTAATCCAAGGCATATAACAACTGGGACCAGAAAATAATTACTTTCTGTCCATTCAATCCCATGTATATTTTACGATCCCAGAGGTCCCATGGGGTCCACCGGAAGGGGCGGGACTTCGCCACTCTATATAAGGGCTTCGCGAGGCTCTGTGTGGCTCTGTGTCAGCATTAGTCGTGGCACGTGCTGTGTTGCTACAGGGCTGCTCCAGGAAAAAATGACTTTACTTAACCTTATCTGTTGAACTACTTTTTATTTTGTGTCTTTTAACATTGTCCATGTGACATTAGACTGTGCATTCAGCTTGACCTCATCATGCCGACTCGGGACATAGGGAGGAAGGTGACTGGCGCCTTTTTGACTCCGTCAAGCTAGCCGTGGATTGAGCGCTGAAGTGCTCAAATGACTTTAAAGCACACCCTCAAGGGTAATACTGTGATTATACAACTAATACCAACAAAAATATAACGTATAATCAAAATATATCAATGTTGATTGACAATTTGCTCTCAAATTTTAAGTTTTTGCGAGTGAAGGGAAAACCAAGGGGAAAATAAATAATAGCCGGGGCGTTTATTTGTTTCAATCACATAACAGACCAGGTGTTTATTTGGGATAGGCGTTTACTTTGATATGCCATATCTGGTAAGTCAGTAAATGTAATCACCACCCTCAGCCTCGAATGGATTTTCATATACCCTAACTGATGTGTACATTTATCTAATCACCCTTGTGTTGTCCTGTTGGTAAAACTTAACAGATTGACAGAGTTCGAGAAGATGTTTCCAAACAAGACGGACATCTTTCTGCGCAAATGGGACGCAACCATGGTGCCAAAGTTATTGAAGCTGGCTGCTCTTGAAGGAAAAGATGAACCACCAGAAGCTGAGAGTGCTGGTAATGTTTGGTTTATTTAAGTTTTCCTTCCTTGAGTCACGTGTCTCCCCTCCTAACACGCCCCCAGCGTCAGGGTCAAAAGTCTGAAATTCCAAAAAACTCTAAAAATAAAAAGATTTGGATGAAGATAAATCATATTTTAAACATTTTTGTTTTTTAGATTTCAATATCAAAACTTGAACTTTAGGTTTCAAATGTCTTTTCGAATGAACTTATGACCTTAATTTAGCTACATATATACAAAACGAGACACAGGTATAACACAGCAGGAAATAACAAAAGCGGGAAAACACAGAGTAAAACTAACAGAGCAGGAAACACTTAAAAATAAATTAGACAAGATGTGACAATGTGTACGGTATATTAAAAAAAAAAAATAGCGATACACGCAATTGGTGAAAGGGATAAAAGAAAAACATTGTTTAACTTGTAATCTTTATGTTAAAGGGATAGTTCAGGTTTTTTGAAGTGGGGTCATATAAAGTACATATCTATAGTCGATCTGTTTCCTACTGTAATCACCGATCAGCGCAGCCTCAGTTTGGAGAAGTAGAGAGCAGCTCAAGCCCAGACGCTCAGCTTTGTACTGCAGTGAACGGGGTTCAGCACCCTCTGGGTGGTACAGTGTCCTTCTTGAACCTGCAACTCCACAGTTCTTCACCAACTGAGAAAACAGCTGATTTTCAAGTTCACCTCCTTGATTGCGAAGGATCGTCAGGGGGAGCCTGAATTTCAGGGCGCAGTCATTAAAGATCTTGTCAGCCATTGTCTTGCCTGATTTTGATGTTGTTGCACAGGCTTGTGCAAATTATGTTAAGTGGTCAATTATGACCAATATACATTCATAACCTCACATGCCAAATACAGGAAATCAACATAATCTTTCTCTCACAAGTGAGGGTGTTCTTTCTGTCCCTTGATTTCCCATCTCGTTTTGTAAGGCTTTTAGCACAGTGTCCTTAAACTTTGCATGGAGGACAAGTTGTGTTCTTTTAGCTGTTTTGCTGTGCAAAATACCAACGTCATGCAGGGTAAGGTTCTCCCACTCATGCATTAACTGCCTGGTCTGCATACTGAATGATTTTATCTGCTGACTCAGGCTTTGCATCAGACATCATCCACTCAATAACAGGACCAGTAAACCTTCCCTCTCTTTGAGCCAGGAGGATCTCTTCAGGAGGCATGGGTTGAAGGTTTGCTTCAGTTGACACTGGACACTGAGCTAACAAGGATATAGACCAGATGATTATAGAACCCTGTCCCTCAAGAGACTGTACTGTGGCTTGTTCTGATCGAGATAGCATTTCCTCTGTACACTCATTCGCCATAGCCATATTATCATCAGGCTCTCTGCCTGGGCGGTACTTTATAGTGATGTATAAAATCTACAGCTACCCACAGGCGTCCTGTAGCATTAAATTTGGCTTTTGACAACACATAGGTGAGCAGATTGTCTGTGTATACAATCACAGACATCCCACTTAAGAGCTAGGAGTTCTCCAGTTCTCAGTTCTTCACTATCTCAGAAGGATAGTAATAGTACTTCTCGGAGTGTGCACGACGCATGTGATAACTCGGATCATTCCGGCCTGCACCAGATATAAAATTGTACAAGGCCCTGATTGGATCCATCTGTGTGCAATACAAAAGGTTTGTTGAAATCTGGGGTCGGTGGCTCAACCAGACAGTATCTATTTAGTTCCTCAAGAAACTGTTGCTGGTTCTCAGTCCAGATGATGGGCTTATGGGAGGGAATTTCCTTGCATTTTCCTTTGACTAAAACCCATGCGATACAAAAATGCGGCACGGATTTGCGTAATATCCGCACAGCAAATTTCTGCATGTAAAGCATGCACACTGAGTCCAGTGAGAAATGTTCGCATTCTTGTGTTCTTATTTCGCACCAAACGAAAAAAAGTCGCGGTTCATTATCTGACAGGAGTGCTCAAGCTCTTCAGCACCCACAGAGCCGGCTAATAACAATAGCAATTGGCTGGGTCCTTGATCAAGCATTTGTGATTTGTTTTGTTTTTTTAATAACTCAAAATAATGACAGTATTTCCAGCTAGAAAAAACACATCTCTCTCCTCCCTCCATTGTTGTTTACATTTGTGTCGCTGCGTGGTGTGACACGTGAATTGTCCTCATGATGAAAACGTGACTTGTCGCACGTGTGACATCACTCGCCGAAACGCAAGAAGAAAGCAAAAATATATATTTTTACTAAGGAAAATGACAAAAAAATAGTGACTTGAATAAGTAACTTTAATCTGATCACTGGTTTGGAAATATTAACGAGTTAGATAACTCGTTACTGCAAAAAGTGGTCAGATTACGCGTTACCGGCATCATTGATTGTGTAGCTTAAGTGCAACGTGGAGCTTGAAGATGTAAAGAAAAAATAAAAACAGGAGAATTAACTTTGAGCAAGTTCGGAGGAAAGTCGGAGGTACTGAACCATTTTAAACAAGTCGTGGGCAGTGACAACATATGTGTCGGCTTTGTCCAGTGTATTAAGTGCGGCACTTGTTGCATTATTCATTTAGATAATTCTAAACAGATTTCTGTAGTTCAAACAACTTGGAATTGTAGTTGAGAACGTCAGTTATAACAGCCCAAGTATTAAAAAAATGTCGGGTTTAAATCGGGCTTGGGCTCATAATTACGGCGGGCCGGGCTCGGACATGACGTGCATGGACTCGGGTCGGGTCGGGCTTGATTTTTTGGGCCGAATCTAAGCTCTAGCTGCGACACTAGAATGATTAAACTTTCACTCATTTTATCAGATAAATCGTTTGCTTTGTATGATGTCACTTCCCTCCTACAAAGCAAACGATTTCAATGGTCAAGCGTGTCGTTTTGCAGATGTAATTCCGCAGACGACACAGTGGTTCCGGATTTTTTGTTCCGCCCTGGTGTTCAAGCTCCCATTATAACCCATGAAATAATTTTTTATACGGAAATTCACACTTGGTGTGAAACGGCTTTAATGCTTCCTTTGACCTAACACTGTCAGCCTGCTGCATATCTGGGGGTGTTGTCATTAGGTTGTAGAGAGGGTTGGCGATGTGTGAGAAATCTCTTATCTTATCTATAGTAGCTCAGGAGACCCATAATAGCCCTTAGCTCCCCTGCAGTGCATGGTTGCTTTTCTTTTAGAGCACTCACTGTGATGGTGTCTGCCGAATCCATCTTACCACCCTCTGCTGGTATAACACCCCCCCAGATAGCGTACCTCCCGCTTTAAAAACTTGCATTTGCTGGGTTATAGTTTAATGCCATGTTGCCTGCGCTGGAGCACTGTTCTGAGATCCTCTACATGAGCTTGAAATTATTTGCTAAACACGATTGGGATCAAGGGATGGAATACAAATCTCATCTCTCAACCCTTCCAGGCAGTTCTCCAAGAAGCTGATTCATTTTTCAACATCCTATATTCCACTTTCCAGGCCATGATTGCTCTAGCTCCGAGTAGCGGCGTTAGCTCTCCTGGTAGTTTCAGTGCACCTCAGATAGCAGGCAGGCTGTGCACAGAAATCTCACTGTTATTTTCCTTCTTAAGTTGCTGGATTGGGTTAGTTAACAACTGAGTAACAACTGGGTTAGCTTAAGCTAGAAATGTTGTATCCTTGTCCAGCGACACAAAGTGCAAGAGTCAGTTACTTTACTCTTTAAACCGTTGGTTTCAATCAAAGCTAAATGAAAGAGACTACTTTGTTTCTATTGGTAATTACACGTGTGAGTGGATAATAAAATGACAAGCTTAACCATTTCATGGGGACTATAATCCCATACAAGTCAATGACTGGATGTGTCAGAGTTTTCTTCTGTTAAACAAAGACTAAAATAATTGTTTTCGGAACCAAGGAAGAACAACTAACAGTCTCTGCTCAGCTTCAGTCTATAATGTTGAAAACAACAAACCAAGCCAGAAACCTTGCCGTAATCATAGACTCAGACCTGAATTTCAGCAGCCACACTTAGATAATTACAAAGTCAGCTTCAGTATATATCCAAGGATAAAAGGACTAATTTCTCAGCAGGATATGAAAAAAACGTATCCAAGCATTTATTGTCAGCAGACTCGACTTCTGTAACAGTGTATTTACAGGACTCTCTAAAAAATCCATCAGACAGCTTCAGCTAATGCTGATGCAGAATGCTTGGGACCAAAATACTGATCTGCTGCTACATTATGAACCATCCAGACCTCTGAGGTCGTCAGGTACAGTCAGGTCTGCTTTCAGACTAGTCAGAACTGTTTAGTCAGAACTAAACATGGAGGGGCAGTGTTCAGTTATCATGCACCACATATCTGGAACAAACTCCCTGAAAACTCTCACTGCTTTTATATCAAGGCTGAAGACCGTTTTGTTTGCTGCTGTCTTTCACTGGAGCAATTTCAAGGCTTTGAACTGCACTGATACAACACAGTAAGTCCTTGCTTACCTCCAAAAGGTTTTACTTTTTTAATTTTGGCCCCCAATGGTAAAGTGTTGGCCTATATTCCTATAGGAATAAGAACAATGTTTCTAGAAGGTTGTAGTGCTGATTAATTTAAAGTAATGTTTTAATCCTGTAAGGACCTCAATTACAGTTTTTATTGATTGCTTTGATGCAGCAGTCAACTCAAACTCCACATTTTCAAAACAGTTAACACACAGGCCAAAACAGTGGCACTCATGGTCAAAATGACTCATTTTGTTTGCAAAAGGCTCTAACCGTGCCAAAACATTTAAAATATGCAACAAAAGCTAATTTTGCCTTCAAACAACACAACTTGCAAACAAGTGTATGAGCTCTTCAAATCAACCATTACACAGTGGACAACAAAATACAAAATACAGCACTCAGTGTGAATCGGTGCACCATTGCTTGTCATTGTGACCTGTTACTCTACGCAGCTTTCATGCCATTTGTTGTCAAATTTGCCTTCTTGCAAATAATTACATCCAGAATCAGAAATTCTTTGATGCATTTTTTGATTCCATTGATTCTTTTTTTTCGAACTGTGGCTGAAAACTGAAATACTGTAAATATTGCACAAAATATAAGAAAATAAGAAAGCTGGTAGTCTCATAGTTCACAAAACATTTCTGCAGCTTCACAGCAAGCATTTTCCTAAACAACAGCTGACCTGTTTTAAAACATAGAAAAATAGTTTAAGATATAAAATATTACAGTAAAGTATAACAATCTATTACTGTAGAGTATAAGAAATAGCCACTATTGATACTCAGTCTCTTCTGTCTTGACGATGGGGCCACATGGCCTCATCCACATCACATTCATTATCCTCTCTTGCAATGAAATCTTCTTGCATGCCATCCAACCTTGACATTCCTCTGCACCTATTTCTCACTCGCATCTGCCTTAGACCTCTTCAGTCCATTAGGAGTGTCAAACAGGTGCTTTAGTGATTTCATACTGATGTAGGTAGTTTCTAATAGTTAGGAACAGATGGTTTCTGTTTGGTTACCATAGCTAAAACAATGGAGTTTGGACTGCTTGAATGACACCTGTGTTAACTGTTCTGCAAAAGGGTGGGGAAAAAGTGTCAATCCAATAAGGAAAGGGTTAACACATTTGCAAGAGGTGTCTTGGGCTCTGCTGAGACAGTGATGATGAAAACCGAGTGGATCCCAGTTTGTTTAAGCAGGTCAAAGCAATCAATAAAAACTGTAATGTGGTGAGGGCAGAAATCTGCCAGATGTATATCTCAAAATCTGTACAAATAAAAACCGAACTGTTACCAATGTATGTGAGGAAACCTGCTTTAAGCAACTAGTGCATTGCCCGTAGGAAGTACCTATTCCTACAGAAAAGTGGGAGGTTAAGTAGCGTTTTCATGGATGGCCAAATGAGGCTGTGTTTGAAGGTGGGACATCGGGGATATTATTGGCTGTTTTTGACTACTTTTGATTTTACCATTATATTTCACCTTAAAAACTATTTACCTTACCTTGTTTGGTGTCATTATTTTCAGCACAACCTCACATGTGTGACTGTACAGTTTTTGTTTCATTTTGACATATTATATTAACACTATGGACCTAAAATCACAAAATAACATAAAATCAGAGTAGGAAAAAGTTAGATTTTTTACTGTGAACGCCACATATATGTTTAACGAATCATTTTTATTACTTATAATGCAAATATAAATTGTTGTTTGCTAAATTTGTGCATACGTTTTTGAAATGCACAAAGTTATATATGTAACTATTTACATTTAAATGCAGGCAATGCTCAGGCTCCTTCCAGCTGCACTGCCTGCTCCACATTCAGCAGTCTCGTTGTTGTTTTGACTCACAACACAAAAAAACGACTACACTACACACTAAACACACTACACCAAACGCTACATTACTCACTAACTATACACTCCAAACACGCTAAATGTCACAAATCTCTCAACTCTCAAAACTTGTGATCTCTCACTGTCACTGCTGCTGTCACTCTTTCGCAGCCGTCCCTCCCACGACTTCCCCCTGTTCCTCAGCAACCAAATCACGTGTTATGCCATATAATTTTGTGACTGGTTGGTGTGGTGCCTTTTTCCACCAATAGGAACATGTTTTTTTGCTTGCAAACACTTCCTGCTTGCGGACACTTATGTGACAAAGGCCTGTTTTTACCGTTTCTTCCTGCACCAAAGCCAACGTGATGGCAATGTTCGCGAAAAATTGTGGCGGACATTATTTATCGTGAATCGGGTTTTGGACGCGCCGGCGCGTCCGTCAACTCCGGAGGTGGGGCATGGTGGTGGGCTAGCAGCTAGCTGCACACAAACATCCACAGATTCTGAATCCAGTTTGTTGTCCTCGTGTATCCGGATCTCCTCAGACCGGAACAGACTCGGTCCGGACTCGTTCAGTCTCACTAATCCACAACAGTCAGTTTAGATGCAGAGAACAGGACCGAACCACCGGCAAAATCCCGGTCCAGCTCGCGCCCCTGCAGGTATAAATCCGCTTGTTTCTTAACCACTTAAAGCGACACTCTCGCCAAAAAGCAACCAAGGCTTTATTTGGGATTGAATATGAGTCGAACCTTCGTGTGAAAGCATAATTACGACGAAAGAGGCACTTTTAAGATTTACCGTAGTTTCGGTTTTGGGCACGTTAATTTTGAACGGGAGTGCATGGGCAAGACATGCTAGCATAAAAATCGCTATTTTTAGAACACTAAGAAGGCTCGACACAACATGAAACTTTGCTCATAGCATCACCAGGGTCTCTACACATGAACAAGAACATTGAGAACATTGTTTGTGTACACAGAGTTTATGAAAAAGAAGGTTTTTGAACTACTCACGTTAGCTGCTGTGCTCCTGCGCGTCGCCGTCATGCCACCCAAAAAGTGTTGATCCCCGAGTGCGACCTGACAGGCAGGAGAGTAATGGTGAACCGCTCCTCAAGCGTGCCTGCCACGTCGCACTCGGGGATCACATCCCTGAGTCTCAAACTATGTGGGAGTTGTCATGCTTTTAATTTCGGTATGTCATTTTGGAAAAAGAACCTTAAAATGGGGGCGTTCATTAAGTGGTTTTAAGGTGTGTCGTGGGGGTTGGCTCTGCAGTGATTGGCTCTGGTGCGCACGTGGCTATGGTGGCTATGGTTGAAAATGCTAGCAGAATTCGTAAACCATTCATGAAATAATTTATTAATGGTATCTTTGTAGTCCAAACAAATCTGACGTTGCACACCCTTGAACCACGCAGCAGCCATGTTAAAAAAACTAAGGTCAGTCTGATCCTGATCTGCAGAGATATTTGAGGCACACAGACAGACAGACAGAGATTTCTTGCTTTTATAGAGAGATTAAGCAACCCTTTAACACCCTCCAAAAGTACATTTTGATGGCATGTGTGTACACAGTAAATTTTGCAGTGTTAAATATGCAGTGTCAAAGTTCAATTACTCTCTGAGTTATTACAACAACAGATTGAGTAGAAAGCCCCCTAGTGTTGGTGAAAATCTCCATAGTTAAAAGACATCGTGTTAATTTGACTCTGCAAAGCCCCGCCCACCTCCTCCTCCTTCAAACCGTTGAAGATTTTTCAGGAAGCCATTGTTCTCCCCATGAAACGACTGCAGTAAGTTTCTTATTTTCACATATCAACCCTCTTTTTATCTTGGCGTTTTAACAGAAATTGTGTTTTAGAAGAACATTGTGTTGTTGGCCCCCATATTTGAGCGGGTTTTTTATGTTAACAACAAATTCTAGAAGACTAACACCATATCCTAACCGGAAGTGATGCGAGCGAGCGAGCGACAATCGCGTCACATCTGACGCTCTCTATCCATACTGAATGCGTTGACTATGTGCGTCTGTTGCCCTGGAAACACATCAGCTGTCCGCTCGACATCTGACTGGAGAGAGACCTAACTACCCGGTTAAAAGATGGGTGAGTACTTGCTTCCTACGTTTGTACTTTTTAAACAGAAAATTAGTTTTATATTATGTGATTTAGATGTTTCTTGACATATAATATAGGCAACAGCAAGTTAGTTGCTATCAGAGAGCATTAACGTTACAGTGTGGCCAACGGGTCTCAACTGTTGGCCACACTGTAACCGATAGATATCTGTGTGTAATTAGGGCATAGACAATAATAATAACAATAATAACATTAACTTATAACATTAACTCTAATTATAACAATAACTTTGAACATTATCACAATTAAGTTATCAATCTGTGATGTGTAAATAACAAAATGCAAACATTAAAGATTTTCTAAAAGTGTCTATTTTAATTGAGAATAGTTTTTATATAAATTACACAAAAGGAAAAGAAAATGTGATTTGTTTTACCTATTTCGGCCATATGCGGTCATATTGACCGCACATCGTTTCGCGGGATTTCATTCATTGTCTCATAGCGCCCTCTACCATTCAAACATTAAACGTCACCCATAGACAACAGGACTAATTAGACTTTGTTGTTTTCAAACAGGACCCTTTTACAGACGTCAGGAGTTAAAAAAAAAAAAAGGAAAGTGGTTGCTTTTCTACTCCTCCAGCAGAGCACCTCCGGCAGGACAAGGCAGTGGGTCCATCCTCTCAACCAGGCACGAAAACAGCAGGGGGATTACTATAACCTTGTGCAGGAATTGGCACTTGACAGCAAAATATACCAAAACTACTTCAGGATGAGCGCTGCCCAGTTAGAAGAGGTGTTGTTCTATGTAGGTCAGGACCTTTGTAAGCAAACGACTAACTACAGAGAGCCAATTGAGGCTAAGCAGAGATTGGCCATCACATTAAGGTAAATGGAAAGACACACGCTTCAGATAATAAGTATTATTTTGTATTTATTCCATACAAAATACTTCCTGTAAATCAGTGTAATTAAAACGATCAATCAAACATGCAATAATAGATAAAGAGACAGTAATAAATAACAAGAATACAGAATATAATACAGGAGTTAATAACAATTCAAAGCCTAATTATTCATAAGTTTTCATAAGTGGGGTTGTTTGGGTTGTTAAAATAGTAAGGGCTATGGTGGGGTGGGATGGGGTGGTATGGTTGGGGGGGAGGGTGAAAAACCTGGTTGTTATCCCAATTTAAAATTGTGGTCAACAGCTGTGCTTTCAGCTGGCCCTTGTTGGTTGTCACTTGCTTGAACTCTGGCAGTAGACTGAGCAAAAACATTTCATGGGTCATCAGGTTGAATAGGAGTCTTCAAAATCTCATAGAGGTCTTCGGTGGAGGGGTTCCTGGGTGGATTTCCTTGCTTACTCTTTTCCCGCTTCCTTCTTTTGGAGCTGTAGGAGGGCCCTCTCTGCTCTCTCACCTGTCTCTCCTCCCCACCATTTCTCCTCACCTCCCTCTCTGCTCTCTGCCCACTCTCCACTTCTACTCTACTCTCATCTTCATCTTCCACTTCCACCTCTTCAGACCTTTCTCCTCCCTCCTCCTCCTCCCCCTCTTCTGTCCTCACTACATCTCCCTGGTCGAGGCTGCTTCTGGAACTGAAAATAGACAAACATCCATGGTGCTTCAAATACGTAGATGTTAACGTGCAACATGTTACAGTAAAATACTTAAGTGATGCTCATATGTTTTAACTAATGTGCCCATCACATAGATTAGCTTACTACTGCACTGTACTGTACTTAAGTACAATTTGGATGTACTTTACTCATTTTTTTTATACTTTATACCTCCACTCTACTATATTTTGTGAGACAATATAGTGCTTTTTACTCCACTACATTGATTTGATGGCTTTAGCTACTAGTTATTTTGCAGAATTAGATTACAAAATAAAACACACACTGTTACTTTTACAAAATAAAACACACACTGTGGTATTGCTTCTTTCACTTAAGTAAAGGTCTTAATACTTCTTCAACTGCTGCATACAGTACAAATAATCCTACCATCTTTCCCTGAGATGTGGCAGCAGAAACCACATGGATTTCAGGTGTCTCCATTCCTTCTTACCACCCCCCTCTGACCCACTGGGTAGAACAACTTTCCGGAGTCTGTTAAAAGTGTCACGCAAAGATTTCCACTTGTTCTTGCATTTCTCTGGATCTGTTAAGAAAAGAAAACAATATTATTCTATGCAAATAAAATGTAACTAAACATAGGTCTTTTTTTTGCAGATACATGGCATCAGGGGACTCCATGCATTCAATGGCCTATGACTACAGAGTGGGGGTGCAAACAGTGTCAGACTGTATCCTGGACACCACCAAGGCTATTGAAAAACACATGCTGCACCGCTTCCTCCCTCGGCCAACTGAAGAAACCTGGGCTGTGGTGGCCAGGGGTTTCTGGGAGAAGTGGCAGTTTCCTAATTGCATCAGAGCACTAGATGGGAAACATATTGCTATCACAGCTCCACCCAGGAGTGGAAGTCTCTTTTTTAATTACAAAGGGACCTTCTCTATTGTGCTGCTAGCCCTTATTGATGCCAACTACAGGTTCCTGGTGACACAATGTGGAGATTTTGGCAGAACCAGCGATGGAGGTGTCTTTAGGAACTCTGCACTGTGCAGGGGGCTGGAGAACAACACCCTCCACGTACCACCACCAACACCCCTGCCAGACGCTGAGTTCCTAGGGGAGGTGCCTCATGTGGTAGTCGCTGATGTGGCATTTCCTCTGAAGTCATTTCTACTGAAGCCATTTGGAGGACGAAACCTGTCTCGGGACAGAGCAACATATAACTATCGGCTGTCAAGGGCTCGCATGACAGTGGAAAAGGCCTTCGGAATGCTGGCTGCAAGATGGAGAATCCTCCTCCGAACCATCCACATGTCTGTTGAAAAAGTGGACACACTGGTTGTGGCAGCCTGCATTCTGCACAACTTTCTAACAAGGCCTGGTGATGCAGAGTGCAGGCTGCCGTGCGAGGGTGAAAACCTGCAGTCTGTGAATGACCATCCGAACCGTGGTGGTCAGGAGGCTTTTGCTGTGCGGGACAAGTTTGTGCGATACTTTGCTGCATAAACACAGGCCTACTGCTGGAAATGAAATCAGCACATGTAGATTTTTATTGTATGGTATTTTGTATGTTTTTCTTTGACATTTTCCTTATTTCTATTATCACTGACTGTGACTGTACATAGATTTCAGAAACAGACAACAAAAAATGTCATTATTATTGCTATTATTACTACTACTATTATTAGTATTACTATTACGACTATTACTATTATTCATATTATTAAAATGTTATTATTGCTATTATTATTATTATTATTATTATTATTATTAAAATGTTATTATTATTATTATTAGTATTATTATTAGTATTATTATTAGTATTACTACTATTACTAAAATCTATTTGTTGATGTTTTTTCTCTCTTTGTCATCTTTATTTAAGAAATATATATATTTTTTCCCATCAAATTAAACAGTTCAATTTACAATTATGTTTGTGTGAATACCATTTTTCTTAACTCGAAATGTCATTGAATGCTAAAGAGGACTAACTTACAGTAGAAATACAGAATGACTGTACTATAGTGGCCTGTCTCCCAAAGAAAACAATGGGCTCTGTGCACAGCCCCACATACGTCCTGAACTTAATGCTTCCCGTTATTTCCTGTCTTATTGGACAAACTGCTTGTCACTGGTTTTCTGTCTTTTTGGACAAATCCAGGATTAATCGGTTTGTCCAATAAGACAGAAAATAACGGAGCAGCATTACGTTCAGGACGTATGTGGAGCTGTGCACAGAGCCCGGTAGTCAAAGCATTAAAATACTTGGGTCAGTAATGATCAGTCTAGAGATAAATAAATTTGAGAAATATTAACATCATTCTTGCACTGTACACAGTACATGATGATGTTAAGTGAAAGAATAAACGTTGCACAAAAACAACAAAACCAAAACAGACATGGAGAGGATTATATCAGGAGCACAACTTGTTTAACCCTACCGTTAAACTGTTCAACCAACGGTTGGTTAATGGTAGTTAAACAGTACTGACAGAAAACCTAATGTAGCAAGGGTTTAGATCAACTTTGAGTTGAAGAATAAATCCGCCTTCTCGGGATACTATATACATGACGGTGTAACAATGTTGCGGGTATTGATATTGTATCATATCACCATCTCCACTTTGTAAATAAGACTACCACAGACTTGTAGCTCACGGGCGATCTCCCTCCAGGCAGCTGCCATCTTATTGACATTTTTGTAGTGAAATGAGGAGGTATCGTACAGGTAGCTCCTAGTTTCTACCAACTGAATCAGCTGCTCCTCGTCCATGGCGCTGTCAACGCGAGCGACAGAAATACAAACCGGGCGTCGGGCTCTACACGGCGCGTCGAGTCGCGCTGCGTCGCTCGCGACCAGTTAGGACATAACAATATAAAACCATTAATTTTGCAGCTGTCGCTCGCTCGCATCGCATTGCATCGCATCCGGTTAGGACACGGTGTAACATGACCGAGTGAATACCTAGCTTAAAATGCGCGCGTGTCCAACTTGACAATGTCAGCGAAAGGCAATTAACTTAGCAATAGGGTGTGGCCACATAGTTTTGTTTTTACACATTACCTAAATTTTGGTGGGAAAATTGCGTGGGTTGAGAAAAAATAATCCCCACATTGGCTGAATGGCTGTTCAAATTAACAGTTGACCATGGAGTGGAGCATGTGTGCCTTTTCTTTTTTTTTTTTCTTGTGACCAAACAAATCTATCAGCTAAGTTAAATAGTTAATAATTATATCAGCATTTGCTTAGCTAACGTTCGCGTTAGTAACTAACGTTAGTCTAACCTTGATATTAGGCTCACTGTGATTGAAATTACTTTGTGGCCAATGCATTAACATAACTTTAGTCATATTCGGTTTTGGGAAGCAGTTTGCACGTTTGAGAAATTGACTGCGTGCTTCTCATTACGGCTAGGTCTGCTCTGCTCTCTCATAAGGTTGTTTCAGCAAAACGTAATGTGGAACCATATTTGTTTTTGGAGTGATCTTTCGTCCAGCCTATGGTAACGTTAACAACACAGACTTGTGTGTTTTATTTTGAATTAGAAAGGGAATTAATCCGTGTGAAATGCTGCTAACTGTCGCAGTGCGTAATATACCGTCAGTCATAGCAGCTGTTGTCTCCAACTCTGTTTTCTCATTTGCGTTCACGTTAACGTGAAGTCATATGTTAAAAAGAGACACTAGGTCACATTTCTGAGACGCGCTGAGGCATGTTGCTGGAATAATAAACGTTGTCTGTTAGAGTGGTTACAGTGGACGCAGGTAAGGTGAGTTTCAGGCCAAGCTTTTATGATGTGATTTGATAAGTTCATAAGCTGACGTGAACATAAGTAGAATTCATTGTCATTTCAGCAAATAGCTGATCATTTGTCTGCTGTTTGGTGGCAAACAACTCATTAATTTTCAAATAGAACATTATTCATTAAAATTGGTCTTGCTGCAGGGCTGCTCTGTTGAAAACCATGAACTTGCTGTTATATTTGTGTTTTTGTTATAAATACCTATAAAAACCTAGCAACGGTAAAGCGTCCGCTCGTCCCCTTCTATGTCTGTCCGCTGTGTGTGTGGTATGTACTGTCAACAGCTCCGTGTGGTTTTATTAATTATCATTTTTTAACTGATATTGTAGATAAAACTTGAGTAACTAACGTTTCGTGTTTGATTTTGTCATGTTTTGTAATGGTTAAGTGTTGTTATCTTCAAATTAGTTTGTTTTAGCTGTGTTTAATATTTTAACTGGTACTGCCGTTACTGGCGCAACCGTCAGCTGTTAACCGTTCATTCCTATATAGTTTCAGTTTATTTAGGTTTATTTAGTGTATTTTGTGTAATGTATAAGGGCAGGAGCTGTCCCAGATAGCAAACAGTCATTGAAACTATGTTAAATCAACATTCCGTTGTCAACGTTAAGTCATTGAATCAACATCGAACTCTGATGTTGATTCTACATCATTTTGCACCCTGTTTTAATATTGAAACAACGTTGGAATTCTGCCCATAGATCAACGGAATTTCAATGGTATATCAATTATCAGGTATATTGAAACAATGTTGAAATTTCAACTGAACTAAGGATCAACGTAATTTCAATGGAATTTCAATCGTTATTAAGCATGGAAAATAATTGCTAGGCATACGAAAATGTAAAGCCCAAAATTAAATAGCCTATAATGAATATCCTGCTTTATCTACAGCCAGGATGTTAAAAAGTGATGGAACATTTGAAAGCTTGTATGCCTATAGCCTAGCCTAAAACACTGACCACACCACACTGTTTAAGGTAAAAACAAATGCATTTTATTGGACTATTTATTTATTTCAATACTTGTCCTAGTCTATTTACAGTGTCTGGTCCGACGTCTGACTGGTTTGTCGTCCAGTCCCTCCTGCCCGGTCTGGCGCATAGCGCAGCCACTTTTGCACAGCCTGGGCGAAAGTGAATTGGGTGACGGCTGTCCCCATCTGCTGTGTAAGAGCATCTAAAACAGAAAATACAAGCACAATGCAAAAAATTAGCCTGCAGTAGCCCAGGCCCAGGATTTTTCAATGATCAGATAAGGCAATTTGTCCAGTGTTGTAACCTAGCCCATCATGTTTTCCCTCTTTTCAAAATTGGCCAAGACTATGTGCATGGGTTTACTCAAATTAAATTAAAGGGAGGCAATAAGTATCACCTTGTAGTGACACCTTTCGTAAGGAAAATTTTCGAGGTAAGTGACTCAAAAAAACTCTAGCCGCGCCTGAGACTGCGTGTCACACAGGCAGCGTGCAAGCCAAGCTCTAACCTTTTAACATGGGAGCCGAAATAAAAACGGACACGCCATGTAGGCAGTGTGCAGGAGCCCTAACAGCAAAACACACACTGGCTACCTGCTGCCTCTGGCTGTCACTTTGCCACCCAGTCAGTATGCTAAACTACAAACTTGTTTCGGACGGCCTAGCAAGATAGCCGTTGCCATGAATGACAGCTGACGCGACAGTGGATCCCGGCCAACAGCATTACTTCACGGCTGACACACATCTGGCTACCAACCAAAAAACCCTGGGGTAAGTTACTGTTAATATTGCTAACGTTACTTGGGCTGTAAAGATGTGTATTAGGGATGCACATTTTTAACCGTTTAACCGTTAACCGATAACAGGAACTTTGACCGATTAATACTATCGTTTAATTTTTTTTTTAGCTACTTGTCAATCAACTCATGGGAGCATGTCGACGCGTGCAATACGTGCCTTACGCGCTTTCCGCCACAGCCCACTTCACATCAAAAATGAAGCAAGCAAAAAGGAGTTCTGTGTGGGACAATTTCGACCGAAAAGGAGATGAGGTTATTTGCTTATTTTCTATCGGGAAAATTAGTCCCGACAGGACGAACCGGAGGTCTGATCCGTTCTGAAGGGACTTATTTTCCCGATAATGACTGCCGTTCTATACATTATCCCACTTATTACACGGCTACTTGCCAACACGAAAAAAAACGTCACACAGTATGTCTTTTTACAATTTATTTGTTACCGTTCAGGCATTCACAGTGTTTTTCAGCAGAGAAATAGTTCGCCAAACCGATGCCGTTTCGCTTCTCCCTCTTCGCTGCTTTCCTCTTCTGCTTTTCTTGACCTTTGATGACAACTCAGCCTTTTGCCAAGACTCGAAATCACTGTATTTACCAAAAATATTAAAGTTAATGTGAAACTCATCCATACTAGTGGCATAGGAGTAGTTTTTTCCCAAATGAAGTAGACTACAGATCAGCTGACGTCGCTTAGCAACCGAAGACGCTGCGGTGATAAGTGACCGGGACTACTTGCGGAGCAAAGCTTTTAGAGCGCGGAGTGATATGAAATACATGAATCAGAGGCAAAAAGGCCACTTTCAAGTGAATGGAGCTTTCTGCAGCATCAAGAAGAGCCGTGTAACAACGGTTATTAATCGGTTAATGAGCGCCAGTTATCGGTCATAAAAAAAATTTCAAATGTGCATCCCTAATGTGTATTTTGAGACAATCGCAGCCATTCACACCATTCTAAAGTGAATGTAGGCTAAGCTAAAGTAGGCTATTTCATGTGCACGTGGAGATAGCTAGATCTATTCCAGCTGGTGATGTGAGCCGATCAGGAGAGATGTCTGTCACAGGTAGGCTAACGTTAGTTGAAACTTTGAGAATTCAATATTCAAATTCTTAAAAAAAAATGTTGAGTCAATTAGTGTAGCAATGTCAAAACGTGTTTTCTTCTAATGTTGTGAACGTTAACAATAATAGACCGCTGTTAGAAGTCACTGAATGTTGAGGTTTCTGTTGGATTATCGTGTTAAAGGGATATTCTACCATTTGGGGAATTATTATTATATACATTTTATAGGAATGCATAGAAATGAATATGCGCAGATTATGTAGCCTCCAAATCTCCCCAAAGTTACGTCATCACCGAATTGCATTTAAAAAAAAAGTTAATACCAAAAACGACGAAAACTGGCCTTTAACACCATTTGGAGACATTTTTTTAAAAAGATATACATATCTTGAGTGCTTTAAGTGCCCATTAATCGACAATGGTGGTTACCTGCAACACGGCCTTTAAGGGCCTCCAGCTCGCAGCCTAGAATTGATCATATAATGGTGCATGAAAACGTAGCAGGACTTACCAAACATAGATCGGCAGAGTGCCAACTCTTTAAAGGGCCGTTTTTGTTTGGATGGCTCCCTGTGCTTCTATCCGGCCCAGTTCAGTCCCGAAGCCAGTTGGTTAGAGAGCATGTGTGCCATCATCCGGCGGACCCTCACCTCTAGGGTAGTCCCTCCAATAATGGCGAGACGGGCAGTCTGTCAAAGTATAACAAATTTGCAAGGTTAACACATGCAGACTGGAAGCACATTTAATCATGCCAACATATTCATAGATTCCAGCGACGTTACTTTCAGGAGATCGCCGCCATATTCCTCACCAATCTCGTATATTTTAGCAGTGAACACAATCTATTTGAGAGAGAGAGAGAGAGAGAGAGAGAGAGAGAGAGAGAATTTTGTCCCTTAATGTGGGGGGTTGTAGCTGATTCTGTGGTCTGTCCCGAGACCATGGTCTCTGGCAGGGACCAGTGGTCAAAACCACTAGGGGCGAAATACCTCTCTGCGTAGCGCTGCCAGATCAAACGTCATTTTCAGCGAATTTGGTCTGTGCAGAATTATAATTTTTTTCAGTCTGAATATAACTGGGATTGATAAAGTCGTACTGAAACAACAACAGTTTTTAGGAGATATTGAAGTGTGAAATGCTGACTGAGACTTTTGGCATCCTTATGTGGATGTGGAATGACTGAGACTAAGGTTCAATACAAATTACCTCATGTGTCTACTGTCATACTTGTCAGGCAGTTTAAGGAAATTGTGCATATCAATGAAGTTTTCTGACAGAAGAATGATTTAACTATTAAACAACTACCATTGTTTGGCGCTTTGGTGCATTTTGCAGCATCTCCTCTGCACGGTCCAGGGCCTCCATGGTGTGGAGGGGCAGCTCCAAGGGTTCCAAGGAGGCCAGTCCCACAGAGTCAGACTGTCCACACCTGCAGGAGTGGCGGAATTGCCTGAACTCCTCCCGCATGTCCTTCACCTCCTTGGACAACTCCGTCACCGCAGTGAGCAGTTTCTGCATTGCCACATCTATTGACAAAGAAAATATTAACATTTGAATGCAAAAGCTGACACCCTTTTACTTAAAAAATTCAGAAGGTGTTGAACAAAGAAATGTATCATCTAAACTACTTAAAGCAGTCAGTGTAATGTTTAATGTTTTTAATGTTCTTTTATCATTGACATACACTAATGTTCAAAGGTTTGGGATCACTACTAATTTTTCTATTGGGCTTCATTATAGTAAGCCTCATGAAATAGTAAACTGGGAGGCTTCAAGATTGTTATGAGTGGTGTAAAATTGAATAACAGGTGCTCGGCATGTATGGGACGACTC